>NC_039358.1:48939230-49033398 GCF_003573695.1 Papaver somniferum | reverse complement strand
GGGGGGGGGGGGGGGGGGGGGGGGGGGGGGGGGGGGGGGGGGGGGTATCAGGGGATGATCTCTGGACTAGCCAGTAGAGAATTGAAACAAATTTTATGCAATTCCAATTTCTGTTCTTCTTATGCAGTTAACAGTTGAATGTTATGTGTATGTTGTGTTTGAATTATTTTGTATGATGAATGCTTGTGTTTGTAATATGTTGAGCATGAGCTAAGTAGCATTAAGTTAAGGCTCAGTTGAAGCCTTATGCACTGTCAAATGGTGAATTGCTAGGACAGTTATCCTGATGTATGTTTTGATTGAGCAATGGGAAGAGATTAATGCTTATAGTGCCTGTGATTGATTGTTCTGTCAAAAGACAGTCAAGCTTACCTCTATACTAAAACTTGGCCTTGTATACTTGCAAGTTTTGTGTGCAACCCCATTTACACACCAATGATCCTGATCAATAGAAAACCCTTTTTGCCTCTTTATTTTCTCCATATTTCCACTGCAACATATTTTTTCTTTACCCGTAGTTGATTCTTTTTTTCTCCTTCTTTTTTATCTTCGTTTAACGAATTTATTTTTTATAAATAATCGCGAATGTTCAACTTTCCAAATCTGGTCACGATAGCTCCTACGGCTAAGAAAAGATATCATATGACAATGTTAAAAAATATTCAATTTTTACGACTAATAAATGATGAACTCTAACCGTATTCAGGTCCGTTTATAAATATTCAATTCATACGAACTAGCCATAGATGAGTGATGTTTTTCGCATAATTTGTACATACATGACAACAATAAACTCGGATACGGTTAAGTCGAATTTGTTACACCTAGTCATACAGTAGAAACTCTTTAAATTAATAGTCCCGGGATCAGAGAAATTTATTAATTTAGAGAGATTATTAATTTAGCGAGTAAAATTTTGGCTTGTGCAAGCCTAATTGGAATCATCAAATTATATTATTTTAAAGAGATAATTAATTTAACGAATATTAATTTAAAGAGTTTCTATTGTATATAGGTCCGTTTTTTGCATGATGTTTTTTCTTTTTGATCTAGCCAATTGTAATAAATTGACTGGGTTACCTAGTCGATTGTGGGTAAACTATTTGGCATATGTTACAATCTTTTGTACCCCAAGAACATAATGGGAAACAAATTTATTCCTTAACCACTAATTATAAGTCTAACCTTCTCTAGTCTAATCTACCAACTAAAACTCAATTAACTCAACTAACGTAAATCATTACTCCCTCCGTTCCTAAATAGTAGGTTGGTTTCTATAAATAGATGTTTCAAAAAAATAGGCTGGTTTCCTAATTGGGAAAGTCAAATGTTACTTTAGTTTTCTGGGACCACTTTTCTCTTAACTTCTTTTGATGACAAGTGTCATGTGGACCATTTCACTTTACTTCTTTTGCTGACAAGTGTCATGGGAACCATTTCACTTCATTTCTTTTATTGGCAAGTGTCATGAGGACCACTTTGAATGATTAGTTCTCTTAATTTCCTTAATTTTCTCTAAAAACAAAACCAGCCTATTAATTAGAAACGAAGAGAGTATAATATAAATAAATAAAAATGAATCCAGGCCTTGTTTAGAGAAGTTAAGCCCCGATCGAAGGTTCGACAGACTTCAAACAAGAGTCGAGACAACCTAAATAATAATAATAATCTTAGGGGTGAGCGTGGATTGTCGAACCCGCCAGCCCCGACCCAATCCACGGGCAATTTGTTGGACGGGCACTTAACCCGTTTATAGGTAGGTTGGACATGGACCTATTCATAAAAATCCACAAAATATTGGATGGGATGCGGGTGTAAATCTAAAAATTCATTCGCCACTCGCACCCTCTAAATTAAGGGTAGCTTTAGAATTATGTAAGGTATAATGGCAAGTTTAGTAATTTATAATTTGTACCAATAGTCTATCTATTTCGTATTATTTATTTACAAAAAGGTTTAGGTTTACACATTCCTACTAGAGAAGTGGAGAGGGTTTGGTCAAAATGATCTAAGGATGATTTAGGACGTGATAAATAAGTAATTGAATTGTGTTTTTATTTAATTTTGTTTTCATTTTACTTAAATAGCAATTTTAATGTAAATTTGTGAATCTACCCATATCCAACTCATCCACCTGGCCACATGAGAATCTCGATTCACGGGTGACAGACCGGATGTGGGTGACACAAAATCCACAAATTTTGCTCGTTGCTCATCCCTAACAACCTTTTTGACGGTGGCGGAGCCGGACTAACCCCCACCCCCAAATCTTCATAAACGACATAATCACCCTTCATTTGCCTGGTATTTAGTCCACCAGTTACCTAAGTCTTAAGTTCATTTAAATCCCCTTATTTTTTCATAAAATTATTTTTAGCCCCCTACATTGAGTTTTCCGGCTCTGCCACTGCTATCTGACTTAAAAACAATGATACCAAAACCAAACTGTTTTACTAGAAGGAATTAACGTAATGGTTTCGTCTCAATCGGAACTGAGACACCTTGACGGCTTTATTTTGGTGAAATGCTCAACGAAATCTGTGAGCACTTGTTTTAAAAATTTATACCATTTAGTCAAAGCATATTGTGAAGGCACTGAGGATTTTAGGCTGACATGAACTCGCCCCTCGTGATATGATACGCAATTTTACCCAACAGAAAAAAGAAAATCAAGTCTGATTGATTGTTATTTTGTAAGAGTGAGAAAAAATTAGATAGGGTTACTGGCTTAAATTCCATTGGGCACCATCAGGGTAAGAGTATATGTAGGACTTTTTACAATGGGAATCGCTTTGCTTCAGTTTAGAGTGTTATGTATATGCACTTGTATTTAGATTATCAGGATATCTTGTTCAATGAGCAAGTTGCTAATCAGAGATTTTATTAAGTGGAATGGGGGGTTCAGTAAAAAATGACGAGAAACACGTTCACTATCAGACTTCGTGAATCGAGAGGAACAACATGGCGTCAGTAACTGGGAACACAAAGATGATTGTCATGGGCGTGTTCACAAATAATGCCTGCAGACTCACGATAATATGATAAATATACTGCGTCTGAGGGGATGAATCGGTTATGTTGATTCCTTGACTCAGAGTCCTTAAACTCTTCCTCGTCTCATCAACTACAATCATCTTTCTTAACTTGCATAATAAGATAAATAATGGATGAAGTATAAAATGTACGAACATGATGTACCATAAGTATCGAATCGAAGATGCAAAATATAAATGCATGAATATAGATGAAACGATTAACTTATGTGATTCAGCACTCAGATCTCTGTCTGCGGGTTTGGGTTTTTCATTATGTGTATGATGGTTACAGAAATAGTCGAATGACTTTGAGATCAACGTAGGCCTGCATAGCAGGAGGGGTGTCACTTACACTTTCTCTATCTCTCTCTGTCTCTCTCCTATTCTCCTCTAAGTGTTCTCCGATCCCCCTCTTCACTTGGGAGAGAGGGGTATTTATAGGGTGGTTACGTGGGGTCCACTTCTGAAGCCCGTTATAACCTTATCCTCTTGTGTCTTGTGCCGCTTACGCAGAGGTTTTCGTGTTCTCGGTTCTCTCTGCGTGTTCCGTTTGAATATGCAGTGCTATCTGCGCTTCCTCCACAGGCTGACTGACACGTATGCTATTTGAGGGTATTTAATGCGGGTAGTTGAGATGTCTGTCCGCGGCAGACAGTTGTCCTCTGCCCCTGTCTTGTCTGCGTCAGTTAGACTATCCTCAGCCGTAGATCTTAGATCTTTCTGGGGATAGGATAAAGTGACTCTTGGGTTATCCTCCAGTGCTTCGCAGTGTTCTAGTGTTTCTGTCTCCTCGATCCTCTACCGTTGGATCTGGTGGGTGGCGACGCTATCTTGACAAGACGCGTCTCTTGGCTGTCCACGTATGATATCATATCTTGATGCTCTCAGCCGCATGTCCTCCACGCGTGTCTTTGTAGACACGTGGCGGAAGATGAAATGTGTACCTACAATAATCACGGGCAGGAAAACAAACTATGGTATGTTCCTGGATTGTCATGTAACTCATGTTGATTACCGATGGAAATCACTAGAGTTTAAAATATTTTGTTTTTCTCAGGAGGATAATCTAGAAAAATATAACACGTCGTGAACTATAAAATTCAATGAAAAAAAGCATTAAAATATTGAATTCTAAATATCAAAAGAGATCATAATCTGCTTCTCGTAGTGTCCGGCCCTTTATGCCGGCCACTGTTTTTGACATCCATCGTCTGTTCATCACTTTCTTTTCTACCTTTACTTTACTTTCTCTTTTTCCCTTTTCTTTTGTCATGCGATCTTGTCCCTTCCTTTTCTTCTCAGCTTTACTTTACTTTCTCTTTTCTCTTTCATTTGCTGATACAAATGTAACGAAAATAGTAGTCGGCATAGTGATCAACCTATTCTATTTTTTCTCATAATGAATGTGATTATCTATTTAAATAGGAAGATTTAAGGGATAGGCGTCGGATCTCCTGTCATGGGGGGATTCACATTATTTTACATTTTGTAGATATTTGTCCCATTGTTCTTTTTAGTAAATGATTTTCTATTAAGTACCTATTGGCATAGAAAATCAGTACATTATGTTACCAGCGAAAAAAATGCAATTTAAAATAAAAATCACCAACCATATTCGTTTGGGAAAATTAGGCTAAGACCCAATTCATGAGTAACCCATAATACGAGGTCCTTATTAAAAGAAGTTTAAATCTAGGCCCGAGTTATTAAAAAACATTCATGTCCTTTTATATATTGTTAAACCCCAAATTAAATAAAATTTAAATTTAAGCCCAAATTTATTAAACATAGGCCCAAAATTATTAAATTATAGTGTGAATATGTAAACAGAAGTTACACATGCATATGACATGTGTATCCAGAAGTTACACATGCTTATGACATGTGTAATGCATAGTTACACATCAAAAAAATAGACATAAAAAAACGCATACAAAAAAGACATGTATTACTTTAATATTCATTTATAATAATTTCGTAGCATATGTAAGTAGAAGTTACACACACATCTGTCTAGTGCAATTGAGAGTTACATATGCATCTACCTAGTGTAATTGAGAGTTACACATGCATCTGATTTGTGTATTGTCAACTCCAATTCCAGCGAGACCATTACCACATTTAAGCAATTAGCATGAAGTTATCTGAAACCTGAAATATAACAACAAGCAATCAAAAGTGCTTTCATCTGATAATCTCAAATATCTCGATCTATAAAAAATAAATATTATAGAACAATTGTAAGGCAAAATTATTTTAGCATGTGTAACTGGGAGTTACACATGCAGCCGTCATGTGTAATTGAAAGTCACACATGCATATGACTTGGATACCTAGCATGAGGATTTTTTTGGTTGCAAGTTTGTTCATTTTAGCATGTGTAACTAGGAGTTACACATGCATCTGTCTAGTGTAAAGAGGAGTTACACATGCATATATCATGTGTAACTAGGAGTTACACCTATATATGACTTGTGTACTCAGCTTACTGACTTTACTTGTGATATTCACAGTTGTAACGCATATGTTACAACTAAGAACCAATTAGTTATTTTGCTAATTCTGATTTAATGGCAGACAAGGTTTCAAACATGAAATAAATTCGCAGAACACACATTCAATGCCTGGAGCCCAACTACATAAAACTAAAGTACATCATTAAACAACAGATTTTCAAGATGATGATTCCTTAATAGATAAAGAAGCAACAATGTTCAGACAAGTGTTGGACTTAAAGAATTTAAATAGTAGCTAGCATTTGTGGGTAAGAAGTATCTGCAATTGAAGAGACTCTCACATACGGAGTAGTATTCTAAATATGTTTTTTTTTTGTTCAGCCACAACAGTCAAACTGTGCCCCTCGTCTTGTTATTCAAGAGTCTCACTGACACCAGCAATCACCTTAAATCCTTGAAAACGTGCATATGCAACTATTTCCAAAGAACTACAAAACCATATTTCAAAAGCATCCAATCAATGTTATAGAACTATACAAAAATTAAGAAAAACCAAAGAAAAAGATGTTGTGCTACAAGAGCTGTACATAATAATAGCAATTAAGCTTTTGTGCAAAAAAAAAAAAAACTAATTACCTCATTTGATTCATTTGGCAAAGCCCTTCTTTTAGAGTGGTTGAGAATAACCCAGGGGATGTTCAAACTGGAAAGCATCTCAGTACTGCATAAACAAAGGACGCGAGTTTTATTTATTTATACATGCCTGGGTAGTATTCAGGCATCAGACCAAAACATAGAACACATGAATGCATGATGTGAGAAGATTAATTACTGTAAATAGGAGTTACACATGTATTTGAATAGTGTAACTAGGATTTACAGATGCATTTGAATAGTGTAAATGAGAGTTACAGATGCATCTGACTTGTGTAACTGAGAGCTACACATCCATATAATGCAAAAAAATGTTTAATATCTTACACCTAACTCGTAATAAACAGTAGCATTGCAAAAATTTGTACCACATAAAATCCCTTTTGCATAAAAGTGCTACATGTACAGTACTAGTGTGCATATTGATAGTGCAACAAAATTTGTTCAACAAATCAAGTTCGATAAAGATAAAAGTGAAGGTGCAAAACCATACATGTGAGGGATGTATTTGAGGCAGCCCCAAGTCACTTTGCCTCCCATAGAAAATCCAATTACATAAAATTTTGATCCTAAACCCAACTGGTCAGCAAGCTCTTCCACATCTAAAGCTCTTATCTGTAGGTTTCAATTCGGATCATTTTCTCCATACCTAGATCTATCAAAAGACACCATATATATCCCTAAGTCTTCAGCCAATTCAACGCTAGGATGTTGATAAGGACATCAATTGCAAACCACAAAACCCAAATTAAGCAAATTTACATTATTTTCCTTCTGAAATGTATAGTTTAAGAGAAAAATCATCTATGCATGGCAGATATACATCCCTAAATGCATGTGTAATTTCCAAAATGCAAGTGTAACCATCAATTACACATCCTAAAAGCATGTGTAACTAGCAGATACACATGCTAGAAAGCATGTGTAACTAGTAGATACACATGATTATAACAACACAAATTTCATCAAAGATAGGTTCCTACCAACAGAAGGTTCCATACTTTTCCTATAATTCTATAACAATTAGCATATAGTGACATAAATAGTTACAGATGATAAGACACTCAAAGTTCTTAGAGTTCAATTTTTACCTTCAATAGTTGTACTGTAGTAACTGGAACCTAACACCTTAAAACCTCTAGTGCCAACAATCTCCAAATGTAAAGCAGAGTCTTGTCACCCCCAACAGAAGGTAGAACTTGTTCCAAAATAGCTACTGCCTTTTTAATGATTATTCATCAGACAAACAGAAGATGTTTTCTCCAGTTAACTGGAATTTCTGTAATAAAAATTAGAAAGAAGACTTTGAATATAATCATTTGAGCAGGTACCACTACACAATCATGTATATCTAATAATAACTGTATAATATGTATCTTTAAGTAACCATGAGTATTTTGCCCAGTACTAACAAATTTCCCAAAATTGTTTTTCTATATACAAACTTATGAAATGATGAGGCGCACTTGGAAACAACTTAAAAAGTTTGAGATTGGAAAAGAATCAGATATGGTGGCAGCAATTCGACCAGATAAAATTCATACACAACGAGCAACCATAGAAAACATTTGATTGTGACGCCAGCAGGCCCAACCAAACTTACAACGAAGCTTATAGAAAAGAACACTATAATATAAAAATATATTTCGAACTTACCAGGGAACATGCGATCAGAATGCAAAAATTAACAACAAGCATTTTGAAATACTACCGAATGCAATAGAGAAATTTCTCACCTTTTTTTCTCAAGATCGAAGATATATATATATATATATCACCAAAACAATTAACATCTAACAACCACTGTCCGTCTGAACTGGCGAACATCCTTGTTACGGGTGGCTCACTAGGTGTTAAATCGCTGTTAGGGTCCCGGGAAGGTGTGAAAGTATGCAAAAGTTTTCTACTTTTAACTTTAACAACCTGCAAAAGAACAAGAACTGATTAAAAATAAATCAATCACGTGATAAACCTCATACAGCTAACTAAATCTCTACCAACCACTCTTTAAAGAGAATTCGTAATTTAATTATGTGCATATTTTTTACTATGCAAGTGCCACTTCATTTGTAAGACCCTATAAACCAGCATTATAGGTATTTAACTCCTCTTTCTCACAGCTTGAGCTTTAGTTATTTCTTGCCAATTAATGAGAATAAAGTATGATCACTAACAACAAAGGGCTTAATTACTTCAAATCAACAGAAAAAGATATTGAAGAGATAGATTTATTTGAAATACTTACATTCTATCATGTCCTGCAATAATCAACTTTGAAGAATCGGCACTGAAAACTATGGAATGAGCAAATGAAAAGTTCAGAGGGTAACTCCTTTTTGGCAAGTGTAGAAGCATTTTTTCTAGATTTGGAATATTTAAAAAGGTGTGGTTTCTCATGGTTGGAATACGCAAACAACATTCCACTACCAGACATGGTGCTGCATATTATCTTCGATCTTCTCTTAATGATAGTAAACAACGATGTCCTTGCACCTTTTCTAGAGTCCTTGCCATCTTTAAGTGAACAAGTGAAACATCCAAATAGTTGGGGTTCTGAAGTAATATCATAGAAGCACCATCTATAACTGTATTCTGCACCAACTGAATGGGCACTCTTTGTGGTGCAGGGCAAATATCATGTGGGGAAAAGTTGGTGAAATCCTGAGCAGAATATGCAAACAGCTTTGCATCGTCACCAGCAGAGAATAGCACAGGAACTTGCAAGTTTGACCACTTCCAATAACTGAAATCATTAGGTTCCCGACGACGACGACGTTCTCTTTTTAGCTTTTTATCAGGTAATGGGTTTGTCAATAAAGAAGTCCCTTACTAAATCATAACTGGAGTACGTTAAAGAATTAAGGAGGTCAACTTCAATGAACTATCTATACAGATGTTGTGTAATGTGACAATATGTTAGATGATCAAATCATAATTGAATTATCTTGGCATTTTATGGGAGAATAAGCCCTCCAGGTTTAAGCCAACGATCTCAGGCAGTAATTACACTACCCAACATACTCTATAAAGAAAAAGAACGATAATTCAGATGACATGAAAGAACATGCACTGACATGGTAATGTCAGAAACCAGTTGGGATAAAACAGAAAGTTGATGGATAGAGGGCATTCTAATATCAGGAAAAATAGAAACAGCTCTGGAGCACTTATTTAAGAGACCGGCATATCTGTCCTATTTATACTAGTAGGTATTATTCCCCATGAAAATGAAGTCATTACAAACCTCATATAAGAGCATGTATCCCATACATTCCGAAATGATAACATCAACCCCCTCCGGGATTTCGACATCCTGCATTTAAAAGCATCAGAAAAAGCACATGCACATGAAGCTCTTTCACATTTTTCAAATGAAGGTAAAGAGACATGAGGTCCTGAGCTAGGAAAAGAAGACTTCGTATCTTAAATGACTACACTTATATAGTTGATAGTTCTACTGGTGACCATATGCAATAATTCCAAATATCCAACCAAACTTGCTCTTTCACATTATACAATTAAACTTGTATCATTTTAAGAGCAACAACAAAATGATACAATGTTCAATACCTAGTTTGCAACTATTTCAGGCATATATACAAACTAGTAAACTGAACTATATATCATTCCGGGTTCATTCAAAATTTCACACATTCCATTACCATGTGTAACTAGAAGTTACACATCCACTTAAACATGTGTAACTAGCAGCTACACATCAAATTGTCATGTATCACTGGAGGTTACACATTCTCACCGTTGTACGAAAAATCAAACCCACAACTCCAACCAGTTGTTTAATAGTGTATCTTTCAAATTACACCAGCAAAAGGATTTACTAATGCAATCAAGAATGGACAAACATATCCAATTTGTCATATCACTGGCTCTGTTGTATATAATTGATAAAAAGATACAACATATCAAACACAGGGCATGAAGGACAGGTCTAGTGTACAATTGGTATCAGTCAAATGATATATGCAGCATACTGCACACTATTCAAACTACAAACAAACCAAGAAAGTGAAATTACCATGGCTAACCCGCAACTTCAGATCTAACGGATGTTGCTTCCTGTCATCCTCCTCCGCCCGCTTCCACCATCGTTCGATTCCATCCATATGAGCCATCCCAACCACTTATACAACTTTTCCTTGAAGACTTCGAAGGTTCGTAAACATAAACTTGTCTCTATCTTCAAGCATCACCTCAGACTTTGTCATTTAAGATAGATTCAACAATTTAGTATTGTTATCTCTCTCCAAGAGGAACAAGAGTTGAGCACAAACTACTGTATATTGTATTGGAGGCAGAAAAGTAAAAACAAATGGCATTGGTCTGTCCTCGAGTATAATCATACAGTACAGGAGGAAGAAGGAAAAACTAGTGTTTCTTTCATAATCTGGATGCATATCAGGGAACCTTAACATAGACTAGAGTTACACAGAAACTTACAAACTCCGGCCAAAATTTCTTTGGTAGCTACACATCAAATTTGCTTCCAGGTATCTTCATTCATTGAGATTTCATCTTCAAGACAAGGTACTGAACGTAGCAAATACAGATTGAACTTTAAACAATCTGCGAAGAGAAAATAACATCAAGGATGAGCTCAAATCAGTTCGAAAATCAAAGTAAAATGAAATTCGTATCAAATAGATAGGTAAAACGGATAACTATTCAAAATTTTCGAATCTGAAAACCAATTTTAGATCGAGATAAGAGATTAAATGATAGATCGAATTTTGTTCAGAAACCCTAGAAATTTTTCTTTGAAAAGTTTCTCTCAAAAGTAAAATTGAGGTGAGATTATAACAAATCCAACTCTGATTATGATTTCAGTAACAGATTTAAACTGAAATCAACTATTAAAGTTTCGCAAATAATTTTTCAAAAATTAAAAATCGAAATCTAAGAATTAAATCAACCGATTGAGTTGAAATTTTACCTGTTCGATTTGATTTTCTAGGAGAATCTTCATATTCAGTTCCTGCTGATGATGAATATCCATTGACTTTCATTGAATCTCCGAAGAACAACTGATGTTGATTTCGAATTTATGATTAGATGATCGGGATCTTTGTTTGTAAAGCTTAGATCTAAGTTCTGAAATCATTTGTCACTGAAAATTTCGACTAGAAATCGTGTTCTCGGCTTGTTTCTTCGTCCAAGAGAGAGAGCAATAGAAAATGAGAGAGAGAAAGAGAAAGAGAGAGTGAAAAAGAAAATGAAACTGAAAATGAAAACTAAACCTAGTTTTATTAACTATATATACTAAAGGGCCTTTCCGGAATTATTGAAATTATGGTTTACTAATAAGTACTGAAATCTAAAGTTTTGGGCCAAAAAATATCAAAATGTGAAAGAATGGAGTTGACAGTGAAGGATCCATTTAGTGGGGCTTCTATATATTGAATCCATATAGTAGGGGGTTCTAGTATTTTTCACTATTCGTTTATTATCTGATGTTAACGAACTTCTTCTTTTCAAAATTAGATTATCTTTTCTATATATTCTTTTTTTTTGTTAGGATTAATATTGGGAACTCTACCGATTATCATAGCTCTAGCCTTAACAATACCAACTTCATGGTTTTCTTTCTTAGTACTAAATATAAGGTTGTTCCTACTGTTCCAAATAGACCACATGATAGAAGCAAACATATATTTAGACTCAAAAATGGTATCAATCAGCCAATGAGAAAGTCAGTCAAACAAAGAAGAATTACAGAAATTACTAGTACGCAAACATAGACCGGAGGAATGCCAAACAACAATAACAAAGTGGTAAAGAACCAAGGCATACATAACAGATTCATTTGAAAAAAAACATCTAGGAAAAATCATAGAATCAATAGACATTTTAATTCAAAGAACAATTTTGGCAGGTAAAATATTTTTGGCCGCTTTCCAAACTAAGAGATGAATACGGTACATGACTCTAATTTTCCGAATATGCTTCCAAATATTGGTAATTTTGGAAAGTTTAGGACATCTGAGATCCAAGTAGGCAGATTTACAACTAAATTTTCCATTCTTTGAAAGCTCCTCAGCCCTCCTAGTAGGAGTGCACAACTGACTTTAGGGAATAATGACAATCTTCTCAATAGAAGCATTATAAAAATGGCTATCTGGTCATGATCAATTAAGAGATTTTCATGTTGGGATTCCGTGGGACTAAAGGTTAAGCTTAGCATATCCCAAAGTTGGGATCCAATTTTCACACGAAGGATAAATAAACCGACCATCCCATATTCTAGGAGAAAAATGGTTTAATGAGTTCCTTAATGGTGTGGGGACATCTCTAGATTCAAGAGAAAATAGAAGGAAAATTGGCATTAAGGAAATCAAAATTAAAGAGATATATAGCCTTAAGAGCAGTACATAAGGAACAAGCAGGACTCTGTACAAGCATCCCTTGCTAGCATGACAAGGTTATGATCAGCTTTCCTGAAACCCAAATCTCCATCACTCTTTGGGGAACAAAGAACATCCTAACCAAACAAGTGCAACTTTTTGTCTTAGGGATCCAAAATTTCACCCCACCAAAACTTACACAAGTGGTAATCCATCTTTATACAAAAGAATTTGGGATAAAAAAAGTAGCCACTTGGTAAATGGGGATGGCCTGGCCAACATGTTTAACTGGGGAAGTACAAGATGCTTGAGACAAGAGTTTATGGTACTAAGAGGAAATTCTAGCATCAACATATTGCAAAATGCTCATGTGGGTTTGAATCTTATTTTTTGAAAGTTGATGATACCCAAATGTTTTTTTCCTATAATCAAGAGTATGGATGTTAAGGATGGAGGATAGTTGACTGATGACAAGATTGAGTGTACCTTTAATAAAAATAATAACTGACTTATCAGCATTAATCTCCTGACCAGAAGCTAAACAATACTTATGGAGATAATCCTTTATGTTCTGGAAATCCTGAACCGTTTCCCTAGAAAAAAGCAAACAATCATCAGTAAATAGCTGGTGATTTATGGCTAGGGCATTTCAACAAATTTTAATACCTGTTATAAGATATAAGCTACTCAACTTATCAATGTAACAAGACAAAGCTTTAGAGCAAAAAATATAGGGAAATGAAGATACAGGATCTCCCTGTCTAAGGCCTCTTTCAGGTTTTATCAAACTTCTAAGGATACCGTTAATAAGAACAGAATAAAGAACCATAGCAATGCATTGTATTATTAAGGAGATCCAGTGCTCAACAGACCAAGTTTCCTAAGAAATTTTCCAGAAAGTTTTTGTTCCAACTTATTATAAGCATCGTTTTAATAACAGATAGACCCTCATTTCACTCATAGTGTTTGAAAATAAACACCAACTCATTAACTAGGAGGATATCGTCAAAGATACTCCTTTTTGGGACAAAATATTATGGTTCTGAAAAATGAGGCCATCCATGAGAGGTTTAAGTATATTAGCTAAAGTCTTAAACATAATCTTATACACAAAGTTACAAAGTCCAATGAGTCTATCTTGGGTGACTAACTCTGCCATGAAAATTTTGGGGACAAGGGATATTAGTATGATTGAGGAATTTTCCTACATGACTAGTTCTGAAAAAGGTTAGGATTATTTCAATAACATAATTTCGGATAATATCTCAATATTTCTAATAAAATAGGCCTGTAAAATCATGGGAACCTGGATCCTTTTCTCCTATTTGTAAAGCAGCATTTTTAGTTTTCTCAGGAGTAAAAAGAATGTTGAGATTGGAGAAAACCTAGTGGCGAGGTCAGTGAAGATGTCTTCCTGGAATAGCTAGGGGCTAGAGGAGTAAAAGTTTAAACTAATCAATAAAAGAGGATCTTATGTTTTTTTTATTAGTTAAAGTAGCACAAGAATCATTTTGATAGACTAATAACATTTCTCTTTCTCTTAAAAAGAGTGATTCTACAGAAATATGAGATATTTTTATCCCCTTCTATGAGCCAAATTTATCTGGATCTGTCTTTCCACTACAATTTCTCTAGACACAAAAAATCTAGTCAATTCAAAGTCTAGCAATCAAAGGGAATTAGTTGGGTCACTAAACTGTATGTCAAAAAAAAACATTTCTAGTAATAGACATATCATTTTGGAAAAAAAAAAGATTTGTTACACTCCCTGAGGTCTTTTTTGGTATTAAGTAATTTATGTTTGAGCTTGTAGGCAGGGATCCTACCACCTTAACCGACTAGGAATTTTCTATAATATATTTACAAGTTGGATTTTCAATCCACATAGCTATAAAATGGAAAAGTATAGGCATACAATCAACTTCAAAATTGAAACTAATGTGCATATGCAGTGATCAAAGGAATCTTTAGGGAGGTTATTAACACAAAGTTTTGGAAACAACACTTCACCATTACAGTTTATGAGAATCTATTAATTCTTTCTAGTATCAAACTAGCATCGGTCTGCATATCATACCAGGTGAAACTTGGGTCCGAAAAGCAGGGTCATCAAATACATAACGAAAATTCCTAAGATTGTTAAAATCCCCATCATCAACTTCAAGACCTCCATTTTTGTCTTCTGAAGTTATTAGGAATCACCAACGAAAAAAGTCGGGTTACTATGGAGAATCTGTGGGAGCTCACATTGGCTAGACCAGAAAGCATCTCTCAGAGTATGGAATTGGGTTCACCATACATAAAGTGGACATGACAAAATTTTGAGTGAATGTTGTCATTGGTAGTAACATAGGTGCCTCTAGAATTAGAGGATATAATGTTGAGATCAGTTTCCAAGCGAAAAACAGACCGTCACTTCTACCTATGCAGGGAATATTAAAAGCACAAGAAAACCCCTTTTTTTAAATTTCTATCCGCAATGTCATTCTTCATTTTTATTTCTGACAGGAAAACTATATCAGGATGGATATTTCTAAATATAATGCTACGTACTTTGTTGGCATATTTGTTTCCTAAAGAAAATTCCACATAGCCATAAAATGAAAGGGTTTAGGCATACAGTTTATGAAACCAATAGGCATACAGTCTAATTATAGTTTATGAGACATCTATTAAGTCTTTCTAGGATCAAACCAGCTACAATATGCATATTAGACCAGCTGAACCTTGGGCCTAAAAACCAAGGTCATGCAAATAAAATATATAACAAAAAATTCTAAGATTTTTAAAATCCTCGATTTTGTCTTTTGAACCTAATAGGGAATTAAAAACACAAAGAAAAAAAAATCGGGTCACAATGGGAATCCGTGGAAGCTCACATTGGATAGAATAAGCATATCTAAGAATCTGGAATTGAGTTCACCATACACAAAGTGGACATGATAAAGTTTTGAGTGAATATTGCCATTGATATCAACATAGGTGCCTCTAGAGCTGGAGGATATAATGTTGAGATCAAGTAAATTTTTCCGAGCCAAAAACAGACCGCCGCTTTTACCGATGCATGGTACATTAAAATCATTTTTTTTCTTAAATTTTCCAGTCGCACTGTCATTTTTCATTTTAATTTCTTACAGAAAAATTATATATATCAGGATTGATATCTCTAAGAAGAATGCTAAGTACTTTTTTCGAAGATTCCTTTCCTAAAGGCAACTCCTACAAGAAGGGAAAATCATTTTGATCCCACCATGGGATGACCAAAACAGAAAAACAGATGGGAAAATGGGAAAACTATTTATTTTTCCATTGCAGTCTAATGAGAGTCGCGCGCTTCTATCTAATCCATGGGTTCAACACCAACCGCCAGCGGATTCGGCTAAGCCGCGTGTCCCCACATAATCCGCTGGCGGTTCAAAACAACCGTCTGGCCCTAGTTTGGATGACAACGGATATATCTAAACAGTTTGATCCAACACAACTCCTTTTAAGTACTCTATAAATGTTCATTTTTTTCATTTGAATCACACCTTCTACAAAATCACATACCATCACAATAATCATTTTTGTTCATTTCAATCACACATACTTGTACCATCTCAATCTATCAAAAAATTTCGAAAAATCCCTTTTTATAAAAAACATGGCCATCCCCCTCGCAATAAACGATAGCGAACTTCCTTTTAAAAATCCCACAAGCGCGTTCAACATCCTTTCTCATAGACATTTGTTGGCCGTTAAAATACTTCATATCCTTCGAAGTCGTTGGTCCAAACCTTGTATGGCTATAGGCTTGAACCAAAGTTGACCATTCTGGACAGATCTCGTCGGCCAGATAATACCCCTGAGTGAAATCATGATCGTTGATGGTGAAGTTACAATGCTGCGCCATCCCATGCTTAAGATCTTCAAACAATAGTGACTTATGCAAAATGTGGATATGATTTTGTGAGTCCGAGAGTCTAAAAAAGCATGCAAAATCCAACAATCATAAGTAGCCGAAGCTTCCAATACCACATTTGGTTTTGAGTAGTGACCCTTATATGGACCTGTCCATTCAACATGATACGGATGTCATATCCTGTGCATGCAAGCATTCATGGAAACCTCTTGTTTTGTTTTGGGTAGTGATTCTATTAACATCTATCTGAGTAGGTTTCCGTAAGAAAGTTGGACCAAAATGCTCGCCTATTGTTTCGTAAAAAAATTTGAGATACCTAAATGCAGTTGTTTTACACATACAAATGTACTCATATATGGGACCCGCTGGTACCCCATAACATAGTATTCGGAGGGCTGCAGTGACTTTTTATTCACGACTAAATCCTCGTATATGTCGTGCATCATATTGATAATTAAATAAAGGTTGTACCTGACAAATCTCAGAAAAAATCATTTGAGTCAAGTTGCGGCCTATGCAGAATCGACGCTGAAAATATGCATCCTTGGAATACTCACATCCAAGAATAAAATAATCATACATCATCTTGTCGTGGTAAAAATATCGATCTCGCCCGTCCATCTTCTAGTCAAAAATTCTTGTGACTCTAAAAGGCTTTGGTATCATCCCTGAGTGTAATTGCAACATAAATTTTCGTCGCCTTATATCCTCAATTGTGTCTTCATCCATTTGACACAAAATTTGTACGTGCATTTCCTGCTCATCTTCATACGATATTTCATCCATTTCCATATCTTCCTCAGAAGAACCAAAATTGTGATTCATAGTTGAAAATTAAAAGTGACTGAAATTGAGAGAAAATTGATTGGATGAAAGAGTGTTGTGATTTTGGAGGATGAAATTGATTAGTATTTATTGAGATGAAAATTAGTCGTTCCGTAGGCCATTAAAAACTAGTCGTAGGGGGGCTTGAGTAATTCGCCAGCGGATATGGTAGAACCACCAGCGGTTCATCTTCGACCGCGCGGTCTAGCCTTTACCGCACATTTCTTCAACGCCCGCCAACTTCCTTTTACCATAGTGGAAAATCCACTTTTACTATCCACTTGGATGGGCAAAAAATTTAATTTGAACATTGCCATTGGAACTGCCATAACCCTCTCACATCCTAAAAAAGCATATTCACACTACGCACTTGAAATAAAGATGGAGATAGAAGTAATAATAACAGGAATAGTAGTTTCAGATTAGGAAGAGAAATTAGGAGGAGGAATAACCTGCTTGGTAGAGTCATCACTACCATTAAGCTGAGAATTAACCAATTCACCACTAGTTTGAATGCCTTGGGTAGCGTTCAGATCCAGAGAGACAGCCTCATGGGGAGAATTATTCCATACATCATGGTTTACCGAGGGTTGATAGTTTGGTTCAAGAACCTGACAAGATGATTGGTGGACAAATATTGGTATAATCTGGTTCAGAAACTTCATCAGTTACATGGGGACTACTATAATACTGACCAAAGCGGATTTAGTTGCACGGTGCGTTTCCTTTCATCATCCATTTTGGTTGATTTTACTCTTAAGATTAGTGAGGGAATTATGCTTAGCAACTATGATATAAACTCTTCTCGTGAAAGAGATAGAGGATCGGCTGGGACTACTATAATACTGACCAAAGCGGATTTAGCTGCACGGTGCGTTTCCTTTCATCATCCATTTTGGTTGATTTTACTCTTAAGATTAGTGAGGGAATTATGCTTAGCAACTATGATATAAACTCTTCTCGTGAAAGAGATAGAGGATCGGCTGGGATATCGGCAAGTTTGAATCTCTTTACAGTAGCTAGTTGAGCATACTGAGTCCAAGTTAGAGATAATATGATTTGAGACGGGTTTAGAGATAACCGGGAGGCATTTTTCTATAGTAGTTAGAGGCGGGGCTTGAATTGGGCCAGCATCTTGAATTTTCAGAGTTAATGATCTATTAGTGAAAGAACCTATATTGAATTTCCTATGGAGAGAATTGGTACCCGAAAAATGAAATACATCTTCAACAACTAGGACTTTTCCTTTGTCCAAATCAACAGTGGCCAGAGTATCTTCTACAATATTCATACTAACATCTAATTGACTGAAAAAACCATTAACAGACTCTTCAATAACTACCTAACTTGCTGAAACATGTACAGGTTGTGGAGGAATCCATCTAGCAATAGTTACCCCAGAAGGTGGACTTCTATGAGTTGCAGAATGACTAGAATCACCTACTTGTTGAGCTTTCTATGATTTACTTTTACGCAGAGCTTCTTTATGATTAATGATACGACGGGTATGACATAAAAACCTTAGAACCGTATCTACATTCAATGAGGAAAGATTTAGTAGTTGCACTCCGCTTTTAAATTATTATATACATCAGCTAAATATGTTAACTTAATATTATACGACTTGCTCACTTTTGCATTATGGGCGGTTCTTTTTGACTATACGGGCGAGTACCTACTTAAAGGTTGAGACCGTAAAAATATAGGTGTTAGAACATTGCTCGGTCGAATTCACAAGTGTTGTTATCTCAAGCTTGTTGTCAAATTTGAAAATGCGGGGGTCTAACAACCACACCCAACAATTCGTTTGGAAATCTGAGAGAACTTACTCCAATACACTTTCTAGAGAATCAACTAGACAGTTAGACTCAATCTAGAATAAAGTATATCAAAGAGTTTAATATCTCTAACTCTTAATTCAATCCGCAATCAGCAAATAGAAATTTGCGAGCCTGGTTGAATATAAGAGGAGTTACTTGAACGGTACTGAATACCAATGTTCAAGTGTCAATCAATATAAATCAACAACCAAAGGTTGGATATTCTAATTGATTGATCTTAACGCACAACCTGTGATATTTCGATTATATAACAAAATATAATGCGGAAAATAAATAACAAAGACACCAGAATTTTGTTAACGAGGAAACCAAAAATGCACAAAAACCCCGGGACCTAGTCCAGATTGAATACCACACTGTATTAAGCCGCTACAGGCACTAGCCTACTACCAATTAACTTCGGACTGGACTGCAGTTGAACCCTAATCAATCTCGCACTGATTCAAGGTACAGGTGCGCTCCTTACGTCTCTGATCCCAGCAGGATACTACACACTTGATTCTCTTAGCTGATCTCACCCACAACTAAGAGTTGCTACGACCCAAAGTCGAAGACTTGATAGACAAATCTGTCTCACACAGAAAAGTCTATAGGATTGAATAAATCTGTCTCCCACAGAAATATCCAAGAGTTTTTGTTCCGTCTTTTGATAAATCAAGGTGAACAGGAACCAATTGATAACCCGGACTTATATTCCCGAAGAACGGCCTAGTATTATCAATCACCTCACAATAAACTTAATCGACTAGCGAAACAAGTTATTGTGGAATCACAAACGATGAGATGAAGTTTGTTTGTGATTACTTTTCTATCTTGCCCATCGGTGATATAAAATATCGAGCCAATTATTATTCGATTGCACTCAACACGATAGAAACAACAAGATCAGATCACGCAACTACAAAGATAATAGTTGGGTCTGGCTTCACAATCCCAATGAAGTCTTCAAGTCGTTAACCTACAGGGTCTCGAGAAGAAACCTAAGGTTAATGGAGAATCGAATCTAGTTATGCAACTAGTAACACACAGGAGGTGTGGGGATTAGTTTTCCCAGTTGCTAGAGTTCTCCTTTATATAGTTTTCAAATCATGGTTTGCAATCCAAGTTACCTTGGTAACAAAGCATTCAATATTCACCGTTAGATGAAAAACCCGATTCAAACATGCTAATATCTTTCAACCGTTAGATCGAACTTAGCTTGTTACACACAAATGAAATATACCCTCATTTAGGTTTATGTAACCGTACCTAAACGTGTACACCAGGTTGGTTCAAAAATAGTTAACCGAGGTTAGCCATATGATTACTCTCATATCAACCTTATTCATCTTAACCATAACTAGTTCAAATGACTCAAATGAAACTAGTAAAGGAGTTGTTCAATTATTTAGAAAACACAATTGAAACCAAATCGGTTTGATTCACTTGAATCAATCATGGACATTATAACCACAGTTTGCAAAGACTGCATTCCTTATGATTTAAATGCTTAAGTCCATGAACTAACTGATTTGACAAAGTAACCAGCTTAAGTATGCGTACGGGTATGCGTACTTAAGAAACCAGCTTTTTGGGTTTGTTAAGTTTCCAAACTGAGTAGAAATTTTCGGTTCGAAAACTTCCGCCAGTATGCGTATGGGTACGCATACTTAAGGTGACTAGTTTAGGAGTTTGTAATTCCCAAACTCAGTAGATATTTTCGTTCGAAAACTTCCGCCAGTATGTGTACGGGTACGCATGCTTATCTTGTCTCCTTCACCAATTTCGTATACACACATATGCATACTCTTGGTTCCCGGTTTATGGATTTATACACTAATGTGCGAACACACTATATATGCTTATATCCAAAGATGGTTACATCCTCAACTCTTTATTTCAATCATTAAAACATTCTTCTACAATGACAATAGCCGTTTTCACACACTATTAGCATCAAAGCAATTTTCAAGATATTGAAATAATCATTATCGAAACATTCCAAGGCTACATCAAATGATTGTATCACACAAACCATGTAAGATGTTACTCGGAAATTTTCTCATGATATAAGATGAACGTGGTCGAAGCGAAAGCTTACCAACACAGATTTCGAGAAATATGTAAGCGAGATATACTCAGCTCGAAATATCAAATGTGTATAGAGAAAACTATATCGTAACACGACTTATGTCTCAGTATAGGAGATAGTATAAATAGACTTTCCAAGTGATATATGAGTTCAAGTCTCCACATACCTTTTGTCGAAGAAGTTCCACAAGCTCCCATTAGTAGTTCTTCGTCTTCAAGAGATGAACGTCGAGAGATCTAAGCTCAACTACACTATCTATGTCCTAGTCCGAGACATCTATAAATAGGCTAGAAATCAAGACTTATAGTTTCGATCACTAACATTGACAAACATGCTTGAGATAGCAACGCATGCGAGTTCGAACGAGCAATGCTCTAACAAAATTTAGTTGTCAAAACTATATCTTGATTTCCAATCTACAATTAGTTAAGTCCCGGACTAAGATAAAAATATAGTTGAGAAATAATGGATCACGGCAGTCATCATTGCGTTCTACCGTTTGAAGGCGAAGATCAACCGAAGATTTTGGAGAACTTCATCAAAAAAAGGTAAGTGAATACTAAACCACCTATTTCAATTTTCTATCATTGAGACGATGTCGCATAACTAATTAGACTATCATGCATATACAAGAATTTCGAGTCAAGTTTATCTTGATAATTAGTTCTCGAAATATAATGACTAAGATTAATGAATATTTGTTTATTCTTGATGAATTTCAGTTATGGACAATTTATTGTTCACAATCAAAATCATGATTCAAGTTTTATCATTCAAATCGATTTAGAGAGAAATATAGAACTATTATAGATTCAGATAAATGACAATAATATCAGTCTTATAAACTGGGAAAACTGTTATAAGTCTGAAGCCGTATTACATGAACTCGTACACTTAGAGGAGTAGCTATATATCGACTTACATATTTGTGGTACGTATATCCTTATGCATATCATGTAAAAATCTGTTCAACTCGTGAACCGGATCGGTATGCATACTCGTATACAAACCGTTAAGGAACTGTGGTCTCGGAACTAGGTGAGTATCCATACCAGTATATGTAGCAAAATAGTTATGTGTTTCGGAACTCGGTTGTGTATCCAAACCGGTACACGTACCAAAATAGTTCCGTGGACTCCGGAACCGGTCATAGTCTTAAGGTATCCCTACCGGTACGCATACCTAAATAGCTCTGTTAACTGCGGAACTTGGTTTGGCTTGTTAGCTTACAAACCGGTACACGTACTGTGACTGACCTGACTCACGAACATCTATGGTATTTGTATTTCGTACACCTACTATAACCATGTCGATTATTTTCAAGTGCGACTAAATTAAATAATAATTAAAATCTGTTCAATTCTCTAAAAACACTGTGACTCAAGGTTAATATTTTTAGTGTTCATGAAAATGAATATTAAGCTTTTAAATTTAAATCGGATAATTTCGGCTAACCTCTTTGAACATAGTCTTTATACACGGTTCGATTACGGTTTCACCTAACTAGAGTGTATATTTTTTTTTATGTAAATCAGATTCAAAGATTCATCTAATGGTGGATATTGATTGCTTGGTTCCAAAGCTATCTTAGCTTAAACATAAAGAAACCTATGCTTTGAATGTCTATAAAAGGGGAACTTCAAGCAACTGCGATCTTTGAATCCCGACACTACTTTTTGGTGTGTCCTAGTTGTAATTAGAGTCGTCATCTTCCTAATCCTTTTAGAGTTTAACGACTACAAAGACTTCATAGGGATTCATGAAGTCAGGTCCAGTTATCTTTTCTTGATAACTCGAGTATCATGATCTTGATCGATTGTTGAGCTGCTCACTTGATCAAAATAGATAGAAATCATCAAAGTTCTCTTCCTCTCAAACTTTGTTGATTCCACAAGTTTTATACTTGTGAGGTAAATAATAATCTAGGTTGCACTTCGGGTTGCATAAGTTCGGATTTTGAGGTTAGCTAGACTCTGTCTATTGCTATCGATTTCCAAACCACCTTGATCGAAATCTTTTTGATCGTAAAGGAAATCATATATAGATTAATCTGTGGGAGGAAGATTGGTTCAAAGTCTTCAATTGAGTTGAAGCAACTCTTCTTTAAACGATATTTGGAATAGGTGTAGAAAACTCTTCTTCTTCTCTCTCTCTTTCTCTCTCCAAAAAGAAAAAAACCCAAGCTTTCATCAGCCTCTTGATCAGATTTGGTCCTTTTGGACCAGATTTGGGCAAAATTTCTTTTCTTTTTTAAGTTTTAGTCATTAGTTAATCAAATAAAACATGTTTTCTATTGTTTTGATGTCTTTAGGCATATTTCTTCGCCGTTTGGGGAGATTTTTCTTCGTCATTTTGGGCGATTGTCTCTTCGCTTTACGGGCGATTTTTTCAAATCTTCATTGCTGGATCGTGGCTTGCTATTCTCAATTCAAAAACATCAATCATCCAACACGGTATCGCTTTGAATCTATTTTTAATATAAGAGATTTAGGGAATCCGGGTTCGTTTGGGTGTACAAGATTACGGGAAACGTACACCTTTCTTTTAGGAGCATCTCTTATCAAAGAAGAAAAAATCAGATTCAATGGTCGGAATTGATTCCGGATAATACCATCATTTTTTCCTACTACATAAACAAAAATTGGGTATCTTTACGGTTTATGGTTCTTTCTCTTCGCGGTATACTTGTAATTGGTGTCTTTAATTGTATTAGGGGTTTAATCATCATCTTGTATTTTGATGTTTTTGTTGTTCTTGTAAGCGATCATGTAATCAATATTTTGATTTGAATGAATTGGAATATGTTGATTGATCAAAAAAAAGACGATATTTGGAGATATTTTATTTATAATGAAGAAAATAAAAGTGTTAAGTAAGAAATCTACATGGAGTAATTGATTGGAATTAAATATATGAAGAGTATAGAAAGAAAATTATTTTTTTGTGATTGGAGTTAATAAAGAATAAGTAATTCCCAAATAAAGAAAATTGTAACTGCATGAGAATTATATTATTTAACGCGTGGCACATTCTTATAGGAGGATTTTTCATTGTCCTGGCATGTGGCGCATTCTCATTGGACAACGATGTGGTAGTGGTAATAGAAAAGGAAAGTAGTTTCCTTTGAAAGCTATAAATACGTTGTGGATACAAGGAAAAGGGGAGTCTGGAGTCTGAGAAAAAGACTAGAGTTTTTATTTCATTCTTTTAATTTCTCTTTTGTAATAGTGGAGTAATTTCTCTGCTGAGGTGGAGGAGGAAGCCGATTTTACTATGTAGGAAACCCAGATATTATCTAATAGAATATTCTTTTGGATTTAACTGCTTATTAATTTCTTTTCTAAAAGTGCTTTGTTTTTTTAACCATTTCGAATAGCCTTCGGCCATTGACTTTTTATAAGCGAAGGAGATTAAACTATTTCGAGTTTACATCAAAAGTTGTATATTTATTTTAATTGCAACATTTTTCGAGACATGGGATTGATTTCGATACTATCTTGAGTGATATATATGAATATTTTCTAGACATAAAATGGGTATTTGCGTGATTAATTTGGTGGAATCCAAAACCCTGGTATTATTTTCTTTACTAGTTTATTTAATTTTCTTAGTTTTAATAATATTGCTTCTTTTATTATCCTTAGCACAATTTAATTGTAAATATAGAGAGATCAATTATTTAGTCCCTCTGAAACGAACCCGTATTTTGCATATTATATCATAGATAGCCTTGCATTTGCGGTCTACAATAAAATATCACATCACCTGCTGGGATTTAATAGGCTAAGGAGCGCGACTGTACCTTAATTTGTGGGAGACTCGATTATGGGTTAACTACATTTCAGTCCGAAGTTAATTGGTAGTAGGTAAATGTCTGTAGTGGCTTAATACAGATTGGTATTCAGTCTGGACTAGGTCTCGGGTTTTTCTACATTTGCGGTTTCCTCGTTAACAAAACTTTTGGTGTCTATGTTATTTCTTTTTGTTTATCGTTATAATTAAAATATCACAGGTTATGCGTTAATCAATCATAGTAGATACATCCGACCTAGTTTGTTGGATACGACTTGATTGATTCTTGGACATTGGTCTTTGGTACCGTCCAAGTAATCTCTTTGTAATCACGTTCACAGATTTGATTCTGTAAACGTTCTAATTGCAAGAGAGAGAGATAACTCTAGATATTATTCCTTTATTGAGTTGAACACTCGGAGTTGTATTGAGTTTATACATACAAATTACCTAAGAAAAAGTTGGTGGTGTATTTTGGTACCCCGCGTTTTCAAACCTATTACCGGGAATTGCTTTATAGTTTATTCCAGATAAAAAGATAAAAAGGACCAAAAAAGAAAAAAAGTGTCACATGTGGGTACAAAATAAAGATTTTACTGAGTTATTTGTAATGTTGAGAAATTATTAGACATTTTATTTGTCCAAAAATCTATAATTTTTAGTTTGCACTAAATAATAATAATATCATATACTGAGGTAGAGTGTGTTAGAGTTTTATGTGTGCAAGGTATTAGTAGAGTGTAAGACATAATATTTAAATGTGCCATGAGCACGTGCGAGTGCAAGAGAAAATTGAGTCGAGATAAAGTTATATAAACTCTTGTCCCGCGTCTGTAACAATTATCTTTTAACAATATTGATTCTAAACCGTAAGAAATGTAAACATAGGATTTCCTAATGAAAAAAGAGGATTAAAAGACCCTTCCATGGATATAGAACCTGATGAAACATGTGCAGGTTGTGGAGGCATCCATCTCGCAATAGTCACCCGAAAAGGTGGACTTTTATGAGTTGAGGAGTGACTAGAATCACTTGTTTGTTGAACCTTCTTTGATTTAGTTTTAGTATATATGCAGAGCTTCTTTATGAACAATGATACGACATAAATGGCAGAAATACCTTGGAACCATGAAATATCTACATTTAATGAGGAATGGTTTAGTAGCTGCACCCTCACTCTTAAATTTCTATGTACATTGGCTAAATATATCATTTTAGTACCATATAACTTGCTCACTTTTGCATTGTGGAGGCTCTAAGTGGGCAATTTTTGTTAACTCTACAGTCTCTACATAAAGGTTGAGATAGTAAAAATGCAGGCGATACAAAACCGAAGTAATTTCAAAGATCTATAAAGCTCATGCGCCTCTAATAATTTTATTATCTATGAAAAAGCGGGGTTATAGCAACCACACCCAATATTTCGATTAGCAATCTGTATGGACTAACTCCAATATACTTTCTAGAGAATCAACTAGACAGTCAGACTCAATCTAGAGAAAAGTATATCGAGGAGTTAATATTTCTCTCACTTGATTTGATCTTTACTCAAGCAAATAGAAATCTGCGAGTCTTTATCGAATACAAGGATAATAACTTGGATGTTACCAAAGACCAATATCCAAGTGTCAATCAATTTCAATCAACAACCAAAGGTTGGATATTCTAATTGATTGATCTTAACGCACAACCTGTGATATTTCAATTATATAACAAAATATAATGCGGAATATAAATAACACAAACATCAGAAATTTTGTTAACGAGGAAACCGCAAATGCAGAAAAATCCCGGGACCTAGTCCAGATTGACCACCACATTGTATTAAGCCGCTACAGACACTAGCCTACTACAAACTAACTTCGGTCTAGACTGTAGTTGAACCCTAATCAATATCACACTGATTCAAGGTACAGTTGCGCTCCTTACATCTCTGATCCCATCAGGATACTACACACTTGATTCCCTTAGCGGATCTCACCCACAACCAAGAGTTTCTACGACCCAAAGTCGAAGACTTTAATAAACAAATTTGTATCACACAGAAAAGTCTACGTTAATAGATAAATCTGTCTACCACAGATAAACCTATGAGTTTTGTTTCGTATTTGATAAATCAAGGTGAACAGGAACTAATTGATAATCCGGACTTATATTACCGAAGAACAACCTAGTATTATCAATCACCTCACAATAATCTTAATAGTATGGTAGCGAAACAAGATGTTGCGGAATCACAAACGATTAGATGAAGATGTTTGTGATTTCTTTTTATCTTGCCATATCGGAGATATAATCTCAAGTCAATTATTCAATTGAACTCGTACGATAGAAAATGGAAAGATCAGATCGCTCAACTACAAGAGAAGTAGTTTCGTCTGGCTTCACAATCCCAATGAAGTCTTTCAGTCGTTAACCTACAGGGTCTCGGGAAGAAACCTAAGGTTAAAGGAGAATCGACTCTAGCAAACTAGATAGTATCACACATGAGGTGTTGGGATTAGTTTTCCCAATTCCTAGATGTCTCCTTTACATAGTCTTCAAATCAGGGTTTGCAATCCAAGTTACCTTGGTAACAAAATATTCAATATTCACCATTAGATGAAAAACCTGATTTATCCAAGCTAATATATTTCAATCGTTAGATAGAAACTTAGCTTGTCATACACAAATAAAATGTGTTTCATTTAGGTTTGAGTAACCGTACCTAAATGTGTACACTTGGTTGGTTTACAAATAGTTAACCGAGGTTAGCCATATGAGTACTTTCATATCAACCATATTCATCTTTCTCATAACTAGTTCAAATGACTCATAAGAACTAGTTGATAGAGTTGTTCAATTGCTTAGGTCTTTATTCATAGACACAATTGAAACAAAATCGGTTTGATTCACTTGAATCAATTCATGAACAATATAGCCATGGTTTGCAAGATTGCATTCCTTATTTATTTATTGTTTTAAGTTCATGAACTTCCGATTTGAGAAATAACCAGCTTGGGTACGCATACGGGTATGCGTACCTTAGCTACCGGATTTGAGTTTGGAAACTCAGCAGAATTTTTCGGTTCGAAAACTTCCATGAGTACGCGTACCTAAGGTGACTGGTTTTCCAGTTTGTAAACTACAAACTCCAGGAGAAGTTTTCGGTCGAAAACTTCCGCCGGTACGCGTACCCAAACTGTCTCCTTTACCAATGTCGCATGCACAAGTGCACACAATTGGTTTTCGGCACATGGATTTATACACTAATGTGCGAACACACTATATATGATTATATCCATAGTTGGTTACATAATCTCAACTCTACATTTCTATCATTGAAACATTCTTCTATGATGTTATAACAATCGTTATTCACGACTATCGTCATCAAAGCTATTTTCAAGATTGAAACGTCATCATGACTTTATTCACAGATAAAGATGAAAAGTGGTTAAAGCGAAAGCTTACCAACACGTATTTCAAGAAAAAGATAGGCGAGTAAACTCGGGTCGAAATAGCAAATGTGTATGTATGAAAACTATCATACTTATACGACTTTGTCTCAAGAGTAGGATATAGAGAGATAAACTTTTGAGTGATAGATAAGTTCAAGTCTCCACATACCTTTTAGTCGTATGAAGTTCCACTAGTTCCTCGAGTAGTTCTTCGTCTTCGTAAGATGATCGCCATGGAGTATGGAGCTCAACTACACTAATCTGTCCTAAACCGAGACTTAGCTATAAGTAATTAGAAATCAAGACATATAGTT
Source organism: Papaver somniferum (assembly GCF_003573695.1). Lineage (NCBI taxonomy): Eukaryota > Viridiplantae > Streptophyta > Magnoliopsida > Ranunculales > Papaveraceae > Papaver > Papaver somniferum. Next base: position 49,004,710 of record NC_039358.1, on the reverse strand, counting down.
TTAACACCTAAACTTGACAAACATGCTTGAGATAGCAACACATGCGAGTTCGACCGAGCAATGCTCTAACAATCTCCCCCTTTGTCAATTTTAGTGGCAAAACTATCAATACATATGGATTACAAAATAAATACAACTTTGTAGCTTCTCGTCCACATGATTAATCTCCTTGGTGCTTCAACATTACTCGAAAACTTCGTCTTTTCCAAGTAATCCCATGATTCCATAGATGTTCAATTCAGCATCATAGTTGTTGAAGTTCCGTAGCCATAACAATGAGAAAACAAAAGCTCTCGATCATTGTTATACAATGTCACAGTATTATTACACAGTATCAAAGTTCTTATATCACAACTTCGACAACAATACTATGGTGATATGTATCACTCCCCCTTAGTCAATACTTCGTCTCAACACGAAAACCACTCCCCCTTACATAATGATCCGAAAACCATATGTATTTGTAGTGTGAACTACATATTAATTCTCCCCCTTTTTGTCAATAAAATTGGCAAAGGTACGAAAACGGGATCCTAATGAAATTTTCATGGAGATACTTCAAGACCAAAGAAAAGCACATATCAACTTGTTTTGATGCAATCATATAGCCGAGGCTAGATGCATTAATCGTGGAGTTTATAAGGATACAAGATAACTCCTCAAAATTCCACAACCACACTCCCACAAAGATATGGAAATTAAGCGCAGGTTCAAAAGAACTCTCCCCCATTTGATGTCATTCTTGAAAGAACAACAAGAGCGACCTTACTTTTATAAGAAAAAAAGTATTTTATTGGACACCAAAAATCATAAAAGAAATGATTTTCTATATCCAAAATTCTCAATTAAACTAATCACGAGTAAACCCATTATCATTTTAATCGGAATACTCAATTTAATTGAACACAAAAGTCATCAATTTAATTGAACACGCTCGATATAAGAGAACTTATGGAGCTATGACTAAGTTAACCATAACAGAATGATCAACTCAATCGTTTTATGCTCAACACAAGAAAACCTTATGGAGCATTGCAGTATACACATAAGATATGAATCAGGGAAAGATCAATACTGCAGAATATACAAGGATTCATTCTATTTTCCATCACTATTTTCACAATGACATGCAATAGACATAATCCTCGTGAGCAAAAGATTTTAACCTATCTTCCATCAAAGAATTGACATAATAGGCTTAACTTTTGTTTGTCAAAAGTTCATCGATCTTGTATCAATACTTGCATATCGACATATGAAAGAGATAACTTTTGACATCGTATGGGACAATAATAGTTCACGGACACAAACACACATATCCCATAACATATTGCAATATATAAAACCATAAATATTAATACTGCAAAAATCATCTTCCAAACCAAACTTTAGAATTTAACCAAATAAATCTAAAAACATGAAGATGAAAACGTTGGACATAGCTATGTGTACTCACAATAATGGATATTCCAAACCCTAGTTATCCTTCTTAAACACAAGAATAAAATTCTTTTTAAGAAGATTTAGTAGACATTATAGAGCTTTCTCAAGGCATCTACTGAGAATTCCTTCTTATTATTAAAGAACCCACTGATTATGGGATTACTCAATTCCTCTAAATCTTCGGAAATATCAGTTAACTCACTGAGTTCTCTTTTCAGATCACACAAGGTGTTCTTGGTTAGAGACAACATTTGTTCATAGTGAGTTATCTTTTCCAAAGAGAAAACAATTTGAAATTTCAAATCATTTCTCTTGTTGATGAAATCTTTCACCATTCCTCTAAAATTATTATCAAAATGACAAACAGATAAGAGGCAGTTAGAGGAAGAACCATCTCCATTATTTGTCGAATTCTCTTTCATTACCCTTGAGGAAGTGATTCCCTTGTAAAGATACATATTAACTGCTTCAACTGCATCTATTTTTGTAGTACCTCTAGTCACAGGAGCCGTGAGATAGTATCTTTTTGGATGAAAAAGAAGAGACAAATGATTAAAGGATTTATGAATACCAAACCCTAAGAAGACTTTGAAAGAGTCTTTCAAGATTTATTATTCACCATCCATCTTCTTAGGAGAATATTTCTTTAACAAATATAAGTCAGAAGATTTTCAAAAAACAAAGACTTGAGCCACTTTTAGTGAAAACCTCGTCTTTCCCAAGTTAAAGACGAGGATACAAACGTCACTGGTATTACTTAGTGACAGAGTGAGCCGAGTGCTCACATTTTTTACCTTTTAGTGGCTTGTCAACGTTTGTTGTGTGAACAAGTTTCTTACCTCGTCTAGATATGGATTTTTTAGGACAACCTTGTTTATCTAGTGACAAGTTCATCTTCTGCAAATTCTCTTGTAGTTTGGTGATTCTTTTGTTGCTCCTTCTGAATCTCCAACATGTACTTTGATCATGCTTTGTATTTCCATAAAACGAACACTTCAGAGATGACTTTTCTTGATGAAACTTTCCCTGTTTTTCATAAAAACCAACAACCATTGTTTCCTGATTAGTTGGAGTAACAGTGTTATTTGAGCTTACAGTTTTGCTTTTAAACCCAAAACCATTAGTGTTTCCAAAGGATCTCTGACCAAATAACATCGCAACAATTTTGTCTGAGCTTCCAGATAACCTTTGTAGGTCATGCTTGAGAGTATTAATATCTTCTTCCTTTAGAAATATGGTTCTGACGAAATCATTATTAAGACGCTCTATCTCAATTTTTTTCGCCTGGAGTAATGATTCAACTTTCTCCAAGGAGGCCTTTAGGTGAAGATTCTCTTGAAGAATCTCTTTATTCAAGAGATCAAAAAGCTCTGTGTCATACTCAAGTTCTGAATCAGAAGTTGAAGAGGATAGAGAATCTAAGGTAACGGCCGTAAGTCCATTACACCTGTTAGACTCATCTGGAATGTTGACAACCAGAGTAGATTTGTCTTCTGTTGGATCACCTGAAGCGTTAACTGAAGATGGATATTTATCACATCTATTTTTCCTCTTTATCAAATCCTTGACCTTTCTGATTATCAGCGATTTATCAAAATCAACATGATTTGAGCAACATTCATCAGCCCAAGACAAGTGAGAGGATAAACCTGTTTTGGTTACATCATTGAGTGTGAGCGTTCTTCCCGTGTCAAGATCAAGAATTTTTAACTTTCCTATCAGAGTATTTCTGGAAAGATTATCAAGGTTATTTCCCTCAACGATGGCATGCTTCTTAGAGCCGTATCTAGATGGCAGCGATCTGAGAGTTTTTATCACAATGTCCTTTTCAGGAATAGTCTTACCCAATGCAAAAGATGCATTAACAATTTCAGACACTTTGTGATTAAACTCATCAAATGAATCTTCATCTTCCATACGAAGGTTTTCTCAATCGGAATTAAGGTTTTGAAGCCTAGCTTCCTTTTCACTGGTATTACCTTCGAATACGATTTCTAAGATATCCCACGCATCTTTATACCTAGTGCATTTTGACACATGGTGATGAAGATTTGGGGTAATGGCATGTATGATTGCATTCTAACCGTCGGAGTTTTGCTTTGAGGCAAGTATCTCAGCAACATCGTATTCACCAATATTTTTTGGAACATTAACGTTACCTACTGCAACAATGGGAGCATCATAGCCATTAACAACATCTACCCATGATTGAAAATCACGCGCTTGAAGAAAAGCTCGCATAACAACTTTCCACCATAAGTAATTAGAGCCATCGACGACTGGTGGTACGTTAATAGAGATAACACCTCTGTCCATAGAGTCAGATCGCTACAAACACAAACTTTTGAGGTTTCAAACGTGTTTGCCTGATCTGATGCCAATTGAAAAAGCGGAGGTATAACAACCACACCCAATATTTCGATTAGCAATCTGTATAGACTAACTCCAATATACTTTTTAAAGAATCAACTAGATAGTCAGACTCAATCTAGAGAAAAGTATATCGAGGAGTTAATATCTCTCTCACTTGATTTGATCATTACTCAAGCAAATAGAAATCTGCGAGTCTTTATCGAATACAAGGATAATAACTTGGATGGTACCAAAGACCAATATCCAAGTGTCAATCAATTTCAATCAACAACCAAAGGTTGGATATTCTAATTGATTGATCTTAACGCACAACCTGTGATATTTCAATTATATAACAAAATATAATGCGGAATAGAAATAACACAGACATCAGAAATTTTGTTAACGAGGAAACCGCAAATGCAGAAAAACCCCGGGACCTAGTCCAGATTGACCACCACATTATATTAAGCCGCTACAGACACTAGCCTACTACAAATTAACTTCGGTCTGGACTGTAGTTGAACCCTAATCAATATCACACTGATTCAAGGTACAGTTTCGGTTCTTACGTCTCTGATCCCATCAGGATACTACGCACTTGATTCCCTTAGCTGATCTCACCCACAACCAAGAGTTGCTACGACCCAAAGTCGAAGACTTTAATAAACAAATCTGTATCACACAGAAAAGTCTACGATAATAGATAAATCTGTCTCCCACAGATAAACCTATGAGTTTTGTTTCGTATTTTGATAAATCAAGGTGAACATGAACTAATTGATAATCCGGACTTATATTACCGAAGAACAACCTAGTATTATCAATCACCTCACAACAATCTTAATCGTATGGTAGCGAAACAAGATGTTGCGGAATCACAAACGATGAGACGAAGATGTTTGTGGTTTCTTTTTAGCTTTCCCTATCAGAGATACAATCTCAAGTCAATTATTCAATTGAACTCGTACGATAGAAAATGGAAAGATCAGATCGCTCAACTACAAGAGAAGTAGTTTCGTCTAGCTTCACAATCCCAATGAAGTCTTTCAGTCGTTAACCTACAGGGTCTCAGGAAGAAACCTAAGGTTAAAGGAGAATCGACTCTAGCAAACTAACTAGTATCACACATGAGGTGTGGGGATTAGTTTTTCCAATTGCTAGATGTATCCTTTACATAGTTTTCAAATCGGGGTTTGCAATCCAAGTTACCTTGGTAACAAAACATTCAATATTCACCGTTAGATGAAAAACCTGATTTCTCCAAGCTAATATCTTTCAACTGTTAGATCGAAACTTAGCTTGTCACACACAAATGAAATGTGTTTCATTTAGGTTTGAGTAGTCGTACCTAAATGTGTACACTTGGTTGGTTTACAAATAGTTAACCGAGGTTAGCCATATGAGTACTTTCATATCAACCATATTCATCTTTATCATAACTTGTTCAAATGACTCATAAGAACTAGTTGATAGAGTTGTTCAATTGCTTAGGTATTTATTCATAGACACAATTGAAAAAAATCGGTTTGATTCACTTGAATCAACTCATGAACAATATAGCCATGGTTTGCAAGATTGCATTCCTTATTGATTTATTGTTTTAAGTTCATGAACTTCCGATTTGAGAAATAACCAGCTTGGGTACGCGTACGGGTATGCGTACCTTAGCTACCGGATTTGAGTTTGGAAACTCAACAGAAATTTTCGGTTCGAAAACTTCCGTGAGTACGTGTACCTAAGGTGACTGGTTTTCCAGTTTGTAAACTACAAACTCCAGCAGAAGTTTTCGGTCGAAAACTTCCGCCAGTACGCGTACCCAACCTGTCTCCTTTACCAATGTCGCATGCACAAGTGCACACAATTGGTTTCCGGCACATGGATTTATGCACTAATGTGCGAACACACTATATATGCTTATATCCATAGTTGGTTACATAATCTCAACTCTACATTACAATCATTGAAACATTCTTCAATAATGTTATAACAATCGTTATTCACGACCATCGTCATCAAAGCTATTTTCAAGATTGAAACGTCATCATGACTTTCGTCACGGATAAAGATGAAAAGTGGTTAAAGCGAAAGCTTACAACCACGTATTTCAAGAAAAACATAGGCGAGTAAACTCGGCTCGAAATATCAAATGTGTATATATAAAAACTATCATACTTATACGACTTTGTCTCAAGAGTAGGAGATAGAGATATAGATTTTTGAGTGATAGATAAATTCAAGTCTCCACATACCTTTTAGTCGGATGAAGTTCCATTAGTTCCTCGAGTAGTTCTTCGTCTTCGTAAGATGATCGCCATGGAGTCTGGAGCTCAACTACACTAATATGTCCTAAACCGAGACTTATCTTTAAGTAGTCTAGAAATCAAGACATATAGTTTTGACACCTAAACTTGACAAACATGCTTCAGATAGCAGCGCATGCAAGTTCGACCGAGCAGTGCTCTAACAATCTATACTTATGATTTTTGAGTTGTCCAACCTATTACTAGGAATTTCCTCTTCACATTTTCATACCCAATTAAAAGATAAAAACGCCAAAGAAAACATGCCACCTATGGTTGCAAAATAAATATTTCACTGAGAATATATTTGATAGGATTTGATTGAGATAATTGGACTTTAGTGCTCAGGTTTTTTCCAACACTAGCCTTTGGTCTAACATTTGTACAACATTAGGGCTTGGTACCTAGACTAGATGTTGACCTAAGCTGACCGTTTATGACCAGACTTTAACTAATTTAATAAGATAAAAATACTGAAAATTAGTGAGTTTATAATTTTACCCTTAGAAGGAATCTGATCCAACGATTATACTAATAAAAAAATTACTCTATGGTCTCTATTCTATTACTCCCTCCGTTTCTAAAAAATAGGCTTGTTTTCTTATTTGGGTATGTCAAAAAAATAGGCTTGTTTCCATATATGGAAAGTAAAATGTTATGATTTTACTAGTATACCCATAGAGGGGACCACTTCTCTCTCTCCCTTTTCTCTCTTAATATAAAATTGGGACCACTTCTTTCTCACTTTTCTCTAATATCAAAAAGTGGGGACCAAAGGATATGTTAGGAAAAAACATGAAAAAGTGTTTACAATGATTAGTTTTCTTAATTTTTGTGAAAACCAAACAAAACTATTTTTTAGAAACGGAGGGAGTATCTCTTTTGACCCTTTCCATTCTATTGAACCTCCCATGTATATTTTTTTTTCTTTCTTCCCACTGAAACAATCGTATAAACGAATCATGAGTTGAATATGGTTGTGTTAATTCGAAGATGGTTGTGTTAATTTGAGGCAAAATCAGCATCGGTTTAAATCAGTGAAGGGACTGAAAAGACGAAATTAGGGTTTGCAGAGATTAGAGATAGGTTTTGAATCTTTTGATGGAGGATATCAAGGATGAAGATTTGAACAAATATGGGATGTGTCTGTGGTGATTTCGGGTAAGATTCAGATGGGCTTTGAAGGAATGTGGTTTAATCGAAGATGGTGGTTGATTTAGGGTTCTGATGATGAATTAGGGGTTTGATTCTAGTGGTGTTGTTGGTGTGAACAGTGAGAAGAATTAGAAGTTGGGTCATGTTCGATTTGATAATGGTGATAGAGAAGAAGGTAAGGATATGATGTGAAGGTTGCTTCTTTTGGTTGTGATGTTCAAGAATTTGCAGCCGAGAAGGGAAAGTGTTTAATCAAGGAGGAAGCGTCGAATTGCAGATTTGTGTATAAATGAAGTGTTCTTGATGACTGAAATTATAGCTCTCAGTGATATGGTGTTGTAATAGCGGTTGTACACAGAAGAAGAACTAGGGCTTCTGCCGTTGCATTGTGGTTGTGAATTGAGAGGCTTTATTGCAAGGTGGAGATATATGTTGGATGGTTTTGTATGGTGATGTTCAATCGACTGAATGTAGGTTCAACTTGATGATTTATCTATCGGAGACTACACAACTGCTTCTGAGAAGGTTAATTTTATTGAATGGAAGTTTGTTGTAGTCTAACTTTGTATGAGTTGTTGCAATCATTGGTGGTGTATAGAAGGCGTGGGAATAATTGGATGTTGCGCTAAAATTTGCTTTAGAAACGTGAGAAGATAAGTAGTCTGTGACCTAGATTAATAAAATTGAGCTCAAGGGGTGGTTGTGATAGCTGTGTATTAGAAAGAGCCTGTGTATGAATGTTCCCTATTGTGATGGCTCGGAAGCTAAAATAGTAATTTCTTTAATAATTACATTTTATATAATTCTTTTAATAATTACAAAACAGAAGTTAGGACTTAACCCAATAAACTCGGGTCAACTTCTAGTCCAGGCACCAAGCACTAACGTTACAAAATCCCAGTGTTGGAAAAAACATGACTACCAAAGTCCTATTATCCGGATTTAATTTTATGAAATTGCGCATCATTCCATAGAAATAACATGTTTTCCGTCATTTGATCACAAATTTATTCATATAAAATTGTGGGCACATTTATAAAAAAGTGTGGTCTAAAATATGTTTTAAAAATTCCATCGAATACCATGAAAGATCTTTCATTGCCTCCTCGGATATGGATTTCATGGAATACCTTCCTCGTATCAAACATAGCCCGAGCTTTTTTTTTTTTGAAGCAAAGCTTAGGTTACAATTTGGCGCGGGTAAGTAGTACCCACAGAGTCATGATGAATAATTTGACTAATAAAATTGGGATTTCCTGGTCCCAAATTTTGGTTAAGAAATTCCCCATTTGGCTTCCATCTGCCGCATGATTGGCCAATCCATCTGCTGCTTTATTTTCTTCTATGTAGTTGTGTCTTATAACAGCCTGCGGAATCTGTTGTATCCTATTCTTTATTTCCTCAATCATCCCTGAGATATGCCAAGGGGCGGGAGTAGGTGAAGTGATAAAGCGCAGTAGGTTTTCTGAGTCTGTCTCGAAGATAACTTTTGTCCATTGCCTTTCAGCTGCTGTTCTTGATACCAAAAGAAGAGCCCAATTTTCTGCAGTTAAGGCGGCTGTAATTCCCAAAGGTTGAGATAGAGCCATTACAATTCGTGCGTCGGAGTCCTTACAAATGAAACCTGCACCAGCGAAACCCGGATAACCTCTGGCTGCTCCGTCAGTGTTAATCTTAATCCAGTTCATGTTCAGAGTGGACCATCCTACCAAGATTGTTGAGATCCTTTTGGTGCTTCTTGAGTGGTTCAGAGTCGGTAATTCTCCCAGCAGGACCGGAGGTAAGGACTGTAGAGCCGTGAATATTTTTGTTATTTTTTTTTAAGCCCAAGCTAAGATTTCTGCTGCTGTTGTTTGTTTTTGACGGTATACTAGTTCATTCCTATATAGCCATGTAGGAGTGGAATATCGCACATATCAATAAGTATGCGAAGTAAGGATTATCTGATGTAAGCGAGGACTATCACACATGGCAGAGCTGAAGCGACGTATTGGATGATGTCAGCAAGATCACGAGTAAAGTGTGATGTCTGTGCGAGAATGAGTGATTGTAAATGAGCGAATGTATCGCATAGTGATTCCGAAAATAAGTGGATCTCTTAGTTGTCATCCACTATGAGGAATCGCTATATAAAGGAAGGAAGTCATCACATAAAAGGAGATATCTTTTAGTGTGTGTTAAACAAGAAACTAGGAGAGAGAAAGTTTGTTTGGAGAGGAAGTAAAGTCATTGTTATCCATTGTATCCAATTATAATCCTTGAAAGTTAATAAAGAATTCATTATGATTACTTGAGTAATAATCTAGATACATTGGAGTGTAGTTGTCTTGCAGCTACATTTTTGGCGCTAGAAACAACTTTGGGTGATAAATCCTGTTAACAAGTTACAAAATCTTCAAAAGATAGATCTGAAACTTTTGGGAATACAGAAGAATAATAAAGAATCTATGGAGAACGCAAGAATCGTAACAATACAAGGAAAAGGTAGAGATATACAATGTAATTCTATAACTAAAGCATCAATCTCTGATGCGTATTTTTAAGAAAGAATAACAGGTAGAATTCACAGGCGAAATTATGAAGGAAAGAAGGTGGAAACAATGGAAAGAGAATCTTCATTAAAAGAATGGGAAAAAATGAAGATTACATTTGCACCAGAAGAAATTCCGGAAGAAAATTTAAAGAGAACAGATCCGTTGGTAATTACAGTCGCAGCTGAACGAGGAGAAAACATTGTAATGAAGAAGAACTCAGAAATATGGGCGGTAGATAGAACACTGATAGATACAGGAAATGCAGTGGATGTCTTATTTTATCACACATTCAAAGCAATGAGATATGAGGATGCAAAGATGACACATCCAACTTACAATGTTCATGGATTCAATAAAGCAATCACAAAACCAAAAGGAGAAATTGAGATGCGAATATTACTTGGAGAAGTAATAACAAAGATAACACTATGTGTAATTGATATAGAATCACCATACAACATGTTGTTGGGAAGACCGTGAGTGCATGCGATAAAGGTTGTAGCATCGAGATTACATCAGTGCATCATGTTTCCAATCCCAAGTGGTATATGTGAAATCAAAGGAGATGTAACGAGTGCGAAGATTTGCAATCAGATAGATGTAACAATTATGAAGGAAAAGCAAAGAAGCGAAAGGATCGCTGGAGAAAAGCAAAGGAATTAAAAAAGGAGGATGAATTTCGGATATACATGATCAGAGCGAAAGAGGGAAAAGGAATACCAAGTGAAGCACCAGCAAAGGAAGGTGAACATATTTAGAAGATCAAAGAACCAACACCAATGGGAGAACCGAAAGCAAATTTTACCGCAGTGGAACCAACGAAAGAAATAAAAGTTGGATCAGAAGAAGAACCGAAAATGTTAAAAATAGGAACTAAAATGGATAAAGAAGAAGAAGAAAAAACGGTAAATATCTTGCGAGAATATGTTGAAATCTTCGCATGGAATATGGAGGAAATGTCAGGAATAGATCTGTCTATTGCATGTCATAAATTGAACATTAAAAAGAATGTAAAACTGTTTGAGCAAAGAATAAGGAATATTGCGATTGATTATCATCCACAAGTAGAAGCGGAGTTACAAAAGATGTTGGATGCAGGGATTATAAGGGAAGCGAAATATCCAGAATGGATAGCAAATATGGTGGTAGTACCAAAAAAGAATAAGGGGATATGGATCTGCATAGATTTGACTGATTTAAATAAAGTGTGTCCGAAAGATAGTTTTCCTTTACCAGATATCCCTTAAATGGTAGAATCAACATCAGTAAATGATAGGGTATCAATGTTGGATGGATATATAGGTTATAATCAAATTCCTTTGGATGAAGAAGATCAAGAACATACTGCTTTCTTCGCACCAAGAGGTTTATACTGTTATACAAAAATGCCATTTGGATTGAAGAATGCAGGTGCGACATATCAAAAAATGGTGGAAAAGGTATTTGAAAAGTGGATACATAAAACATTAGAGGTCTATGGCGATGACATGTTAATTAAGAGTAAAGAGGCGAAGGATCATGTTGATGATTTGCGAGAAATATTTGAGCAGATGCGAAAATTCAATATCAAGGTGAATCCAGAAAAATGTGTGTTTGGTGTATCATTAGGGAAATTCTTGGGTTACATAGTGTCCAAGAAGGGAATAGAGGTTGATCCAGAAAAAGTACAAGCAATTAGAGATATGCCACCTCCTGCAACAATGAAAGATGTTCAAAAGCTAAATGGATTGATAGCTTCGTTGGGAAGATTTATCTCACGATCTTCGGACAAGTGTAAACACTTTTTTAACATACTAAAGAAGGGGACCAAATTTGAATGGACGGAAGAATGTGATAAAGCCTTGCAGAGCATAAAAAATTATTTGGTGAATTTATCCATTATGCAAAAGGCCAAACCGGGAGAAGAATTGCTAATCTATTTAGCATCAACATCGCATGTATTAAGTGCAGTATTGTTACGCTCGGATGGGGGGATAGAAAAACCAATATATTACATAAGTAAAACATACAACTCAGCAGAGAAAAATTACTCAAAGATTGAAAAGCTAATTCTCGCATTGGTGTATGCATCATTCAAGCTTCGCATTTACTTTCAAGCTCATAAGATCAAGGTATTAACGAAGGTACCAATTGAACCAACAATGAAGAATTCAAAAAGATCAGGGAGAGTTGAAAGGTGGAATGCACAGTTAGGAAATTATGAAATTGGTTATGAGATTTTATCTTCACCAAAGTCTCAAGTTATTGCAGAGTTTCTCGCAGAGTTTCTATTAGAAGAAGATGAATATGTAGAAGAAATGATGGATGTGGATGAAGACCATGAGAATCTTAAAGACTTATTAACTGATCGGAATTCAAATAGATGGGAAATATTAGTATATGGGTCATCCAATGGAGAAGGGAATGTTATTGGTATTGTATTCATTTCACCAACAGGAGCGCGAATGGCTTACTCATTCAGATTGGAATTTGCATCCACAAATAATGAGACTGAGTATGAGGAAGTTGTGCATGCGCTAAGACTATCAATCGAAATGAAAATAGAAGATGCACAAATAATTAGTGATTCACAGCTGGTAATTCTCCAAATAGAAGGTACATATACATATAGCACAAATGAACCATCTTTGCAAAAATACAAACAGTTGGTTATGGATTTAGCAATGCAAATTCCAAAAATAAGTTGGAGACACATAGGCAGAAAGGACAATAGACTCGCAGATGCATTTGCCTTCATACCCTCTATGTTAATAGATCCAGTTGCAAGGGACATAAAAATACAAACACTCTTTTTACCATCTATAGAGAAAGGAGAAGCAGCACAAACATATGTGATGACAATAGAAAATATGGAAGAAGAAAATGTGAGAGAAGACAAAGATTGGAGAACTGAAATCCATTTGTACCTAGAGAAGGGAGAAATACCAAGAAAAAGGTTGTAGGCACACAAATTAAAAAGTCGTGCGACGAATTATGAATTGAGGGAGGGCATTCTTTATAGAAGATCATTCCTTGGACCTTCGCTCAGATGTCTTACGCAAAAAGAAGGGATAGAAATTTTAAAGGCATTACATTACGGAGATGCTGGTAATCATAGCGGAGGAAGGTCACTCGCATACAGAGCTAAGGTACAAGGCTATTATTGGCCATACATGCATGAAGATGCGAAACAAGTCTCAAGAAGATGTGAAGAATATCAACGTCATGGAAAAAAGATACATGCACCAGGAGAGATGCTAAATTCATCAACAAATGCGTGGCCCTTTGGAAAATGAGGGATTGACATTGTTGGACCATTTATACGAGGAACGGGACAAAAGAGATATTTGATTGTCGCAACAGACTATTTTACAAAATGGGCAGAAGTGAAAGCAGTTCATCATATTCGTGATAAGGATATATTCACATTCATCTTTGAAAATATTATATGAAGATTTGGTATTCCTGTACTGTTGGTATCTGATAATGGAAAGCAGTTCGAGGGTGAGAATATAGAAATGTTACTTAACTTCAAAATTCAAAGCGGCAAATCTACTCCTTTATATCCACAAATTAATGGACAAGTAGAATCAATAAATAAAACGACCGCAGACAACTTGAAGAAGAAGTTAGAAGGGCACAACAAAGGATGGTGCGAACAAGTGCATAATGTAATGTGGGCTTACAGGACAACAAGGAGAGAAGCAACAAGAATGTCACCTTTTTGTTTAACATATGGGGTAGAGGCAGTATTACCAACAAAAGTTATCATTACAACAACAAAGGAAGAAGCTTGGGAGAAGAATCTAAGTGCAGATCTAATTCTAACAAAACTTGATGACTTAGAGGAAGCAAGAGAAGTCGCTTTGCAACATATGAAAAATTATCAGCAAAGACTAGCTCGAGAATACAATAAACGTGTTAAGATAAGAGAATTCCAGCCAGGAGAATTGGTGTTGCGAGAAATCCCAATTTACCAGAGAGGGGGGCATGGAAAATTGGAAAAGAAATGGGATGGACCCTATATAATAAAAAGGATAGTTGTGAATGGAGCTTATGAGTTAATGGATCCAAAAGGGCGAAATATGGGTCGTAGATTAGATCGTTCTTGGAATAGACAATATTTGAAGAAATATTATCCATAGGAGTTTGCGAATTTCGTCCACAAGTTAACACATGTGCGAAATTAAGTATATGAATCCTCATCCTTGAAAAGGGATATATTATTTTATTCAGTAAACAAATCTGAAAAGTTCGCCCATGTTTAAGAAATTCTTTTAAAAGAAAAAAGCAAATATAAGACCTCAAAATAAGACCTTAATAAAAGGCACCAGAAGTGATTTTAATCATATTGGCTAGGAATTCGAATGTGGCGTGCAACCTAGTTCGCATACATGCAAGAGGCAAAAAAGTAAGACCTATCGCACGTCATAGTCGGAGAACCTAGAAAGCAAGAATCAAGGGAAAGCTATACCGACCCTGGAACTTGAGTCATGGAGATTTGGGGTGAGAACAAACGAAAATGCCCATCCGGGAGAGGTACCTTAAATTTTTCAGTCTAAGATAATAATCTTAGATTGAGAGACTAAGGTGAGAAAGTCTCTCCCGGGGAGTGCAGAAACTCGATCAGGCCGCCGAGGTACACGGTTGAGTCAAGACTGCCCGGGGTGTCTGGAGCGTACGTTGCCACTCTTTACAAGTCCTGACTATGATGCACTCGGTCCGAAGATACCCCACTTAGGGTGCGGTCTCGAAACCATAAACCTCATCGGTAATGGGATGTGAGGCTGCGAAATCAACTGGTTGTTGAATTAACTGGATGGGAAGAGCCATAACTTTACCCGGTAGAGGTAAGCTTCCTTGAAGGGGAAATCAGGGGGAAGATAAGGACGGCACCCTCCATTAGGGAGCTGAATTGTGTCAAAAGACGTAAATGTCATAAGACTTTTTACTTAAGGGAATATTAAGACTTATCATATTTATGCGATAAAACCTGAAGAGGAAATAATACAAGAGAAAGATAAGATGAGATCAATGGGTCAATACACTACAGTGTAAAGACCGCCTGCGATCTCATCGCACAGAAATAAGGCAACATAAGACCTTTACATAGGAAGGCAAGATAAGACCTCATAAGAAAGAATACATATAAAACCTAATGATTGGTTGGTAGGAAATTTAAAATTCATCACATCGCACACTTGTTTTATACAAGAAATCTAATAACAGACAAGTATGGGAATTGAAATAATACAATATTATCTTCCTTGTAACAAACAAGTTCAAAATGTATCAAAACAGAGAAGGGAAATATTGGGTGAAAAGAAAATTAAACATGTTCAACAACTATATCTTGTTCGACCAAAGACTTTTCAATATCAATATTGGATCCAGGATTTTCTATTTCGGCATTAGTCTTATCAACAAACTTGTCCTTCTCAATTTTATCTTCTTCATCCTCTTGATCCTTCTCATCATCGCTCACAAATTCATAATCACTATCCGGTTCAGGATACTCTTCATCTTCGCCTACATTAAGAGGAAGAATCTTTACCGCAGGAAGAGAGTTGCTTAGAAGAATTCCATTAATTACAGATTGAGCACTAGCATGAGCCTTGCGAATAGCTCCCCTTTCAAGGTTTCTAGCATTGATCTCTAAAAAAGATTGTTGATGTGCGAGTCTTCTTCGCGCTCTAACTCGAGAAGCAGCAAGAGAAAGTTCAAGGTTCAACCGCTCTTTGCAAATTTTGGATAAACCAGATCTCAATTGAGCAATAGTAGATTGATGTGACTTTTCAGAATCTGCGAAGAATAATAAACTATCAAAATTGGAAATAAAGCTCGCACCAATGAAATTCAAAGAAATAGTTAAACAATAACAAGGCAGTCAACTCTAGCTGACTAACTTCGCATAACTTAGAAAGGAGAAGGGTGTTATTCTTCATACTTTCCATAGCTTTATCAAAATCATCACCAACTGAACCATTAAGACGGGAGCGAATCTTCTTTTCATCAGCAGAGAGAGATTTATTCTTTTTCTTAAGAGCATCATGAGATTGCTTTAATTGATTATATTGTTCTTGAAGCTGATTCTTCTTCACAGTCAAATTTATTTTACTTTGAATGATTTTTTCGTTCTGGGTCTTTAATTCCTTAGGCGATGTTTCATGCTGTACTTCAAGTGAACGAAGAGCTCGCGCTTGATCTTCGTTTATTTTCTGAAGAATTGAATACTGGTGCGAAAACATTGCTTCTTTGCTTAAGAAATAATGTTTCTCCTTAGAAAGGGTATGATTCTCTTCTGACAATGTTTCATACATTAGATCGGCATTACGTGACAATTTAGAAAAATGGGATATTTGACTATTTAATACTTTAATTTCTTGAATGAGATGGTTATTTTCATGGGTTAGATTATTAATCTGATCAAGAGAATATGAATGTTGATTATTTAGCTGGTTTAACTGAGTCTGCAACTTCTCGTTATTCGCTTGAGTATCCTCAACAAGATATTGAAAAGTATATCTCTCCAAAACTCACCTCTGGTTTAAATCTTAATAAATGCATGAAGAAATTTAAGGAATGTTAGTAAGCGAAGAAATATATCATAAGATACAGTAAACAAAGGAGAAAAAGTCACCTCTAAGTTCTTGATTTTGGTTGCAAATGTTTTCAGCCTCAAGATTTGCAACTTGAAGTTCTCCCCTTAATTTCTGGACCTCTTGAAGTTCCATTTTCAACCTATTGACTTCATTTTCCAAATAGGCATTTTGTTGCGAAAGTTCCAATTGAGAGCAGCTAGATTTAAAACGTCCTTCGACAAGAATCATTCGTCGATGAGAATCCTAAAGAAGAAAGAAGACAATGATAAGGGATAAAGATGTTAAAGTTAAGTGAAAACATGAAAAAGGCACTTACAAAGACATCTAGAGCAGTATGGAAGCTTGGATCAATGTGAGAATGGATCTCATCTTTTATAGTGCTATCAGAGGGAAGTTCGCACAAAAGTTTACTTAAAGCAGAACAAATGCGAAGTTTGCAAGGGTCATTAGTAGAGGATTGAGCAGAGTTGATGATGTCAGATAGAATTTGGGAAGAAAAATTCACGCTATCCAAAGCTTTTTTGCTAAGAGAAGGGGAATTTAATAACAAAGAAGAAGATGAAGAAGAGGGGATGGATATAGGAGGAGAAGGAATAATAAAATCTGTAGGGGAGGATACATTAACATAATTTGGTTGAGGATTAGTATGGACGAATGAAGAAGAAGTCTGATTCGCATCCGATGAATTCGCAGAGGCAGTAATAAAAATATCTTTTGTCCCTTGATCAGCAGCAGGTTCTTTTTCACCCGGAAAAATTTATTCAAAGGTGACAGACATATTTGCATCCGAAGTTTGAATTGGGGTGATAAAGGCATTAGTATCAGAAGTTTGAATCGTTGCTAAAGGGGTGACGTCTGCAACATCAAAGTTAAGAATAAAAAGATTTGACTTCATTACTGTGGGTTTGCGAGTTTTCTTAACCTTTGATTTCTTGACCCCACCTATCTCACAATCAGAAACCTGCGAAAACAAAGTAGATAAGAAATAGAGGCAACAATATTGTTTAGTTAAAATTAGATGTTTCTTAATTCTTTGTTGTGCGAAGTTTTCCTCTTTTGAGATTCTTTATTTGTATCATCTGAGGAAGAATTAGGGTTTGGAACAGTTATCCTCAGGGCGCTTAAAGAAGAATTTTTCCTGGAATAGTATGAGAATTGGGTTAATTAAAAAGATAACAGTTACAATCAAGAATCATGATTATCAGAAGATTAAAAGGATAAATCTTGAAAGAAGAAAACAAACTTCGCATTTTTATCCATGGCAACAATAACAGAAGAACAACAACGGTAGATGCAGAAGAACAGTAGCAGCAAGAATGAAATAAACAGCGGAAGAAAGAGAAATTTTAGTGAAGAAGAAAAGGAAATTCTATTCTTCTTAAAAGTAAGTCAATAAATAGGTAGAAGAGACGACCGGTTATAAACGGTTTGAGCCGGTAAAAAGGAGAAGAATCGACGCGTGTGAATAAATGAACTGGAATTCCGGAGGAATGTTGGCAAGGTAGAATACGAAAAGATATACACATGCGATATTATAGGATGAAAATTTCTCATATCGTTCACTACACAATGTAAGCGAAATGAGAAGAGGCAAAAATTTAGGAGTGGAATATCGCACATATGAATAAGTATGCGAAGTAAGGATTATCTGATGCAAGCGAGGACTATCGCACGTGGCAGAGCTGAAGCGACGTATTGGTTGATGTCAGCAAGATCACGAGTAAAGTGTGATGTTCTATGCGAAGTATAGTCTGTGCGAAAATGAGTGATTGTAAATGAGTGAATGTATCACATAGTGATTCCGAAAATAAGTGGATCTCTTAGCTGTCATCCACTATGAGGAATCGCTATATAAAGGAAGGAAGTCATCACATAGAAGGAGAGATGTTTTAGTGTGTGTTAGACAAGAAACTAGGAGAGAAACTTTGTTGGAGAGGAAGCAAAGTCATTGTAAAGTCATTGTTATCCATTGTATCCAATTATAATCCTTGAAAGTTAATAAAGAATTTATTATGATTACTTGAGTAATAATCTAGATACATTGGAGTGTAGTTGTAAGTTTTCTTGCAACTACAGGCCATAAGGTCCAGAATAGAAAACAGAAAGTGGAGATGACAGATGTTGGAGCTGGTTGTTGTAGAATTTGGGAGATGATTGTATGAGATAGTTATCCTAGCTTAATTGGGGGCCAAACATTTTAATTGGGGCCCTTGCACTAGAGGACAAAAAAGGTCACCCAATCCTAATTTGGGTCACCCCTTAAAAAAATATTTTCTAAATGGCTAAAATGTCCCTAAATAATTTGTGATAATCTGATTTAATTAGAGTTTAATTCTTTTTTTCCAGATTTTTTGTCTGCAATTTTGTGTCTGATTTTTTTTTTGCCAGATCTGTATGAAAAGTCGTCATGGTATTGAAAATTTTCAGTGACGACCCTAGACAGTCGTTAATTTTTCGATTGTTTCAGTGACGACTCTAAACTGTCGAAGATTCATTAATGGCGGAAATGTTCGGCAGTTTTGAGTCGTCATAAACATAATCAATTCCCTGACGACCCTTTGAAAGAGTAGTTATTGTTTTAATTATGTATCTGACGACTGTAAACAGTCGTTAATGTTTTAGAAGTGTCGTTAAAAACAATCGTTAGTCTCTAAAAAGAGTCGTTACCTTCATCGTTAATGGTAGAAATGTACGACAGTTTAGAGTCGTCATATACGTAATCAATTCGCTGACGACACTTTGGAAGAGTCGTTATTATTTTAATTATGTATATGACGACTTTAAACTGTCGTTAGTTAGGGTCGTCATTTTAAAAAAAAAATAGTCAAGGATAAAACAGTATATTCATGATCGGATTAATGCGCCCCTGAAAATTGTGGGGTGCAAATAAAATGTCATGACCCCCAATTAGTTTCTTAGGCCCCAATCAAACGAGGATAGTTATTTGCAATGCTAAGAAATTATTGCTCGTTTTATTTGGCCAAAACCTCTAATTTTCGGTTTGCACTAAATACTACTTCGGAGATAGTTGAAAGGTATTTACTGTGCATATATACTCATGAAAACTACAACACGTGAAATATGAAAGTATAAACCGTAAACGCAACACGTGAACGGTACCAGTCAAATCAATCAATGAATATGGTACCATTTAATCATTTTCCTTAATTTGGTTGGTGAATTCTTATCGATTCAGAGATATTTTGGATTTTCTTTTGAAAATTGTTGTCATCAATCCACTATGAAACATGTAAAGTGCAAGCCGTGTATCTCTTTCAACTACTCACAAATCAAAATCAAAGTGCAAGTGGAGTGTAGTCCTTCGTCACATCGAATGCATGCGCATTTTTGTTGCTTTTGTTTATCTTCTAGTCCCATCCCATATTACAATCCCAATGTGATTTTACCGACAGTGTAAATGAAATAGCAATAATCCTAGAGGTGAAGAACAGTAAAAATTTCAGAAAATTAATCTCAAAATATGCTGTCACTACAGAGAATCTGTGGTAGTTAATTTATGGAGATAACATCATTCACGTACCAGTACTCACAGACTAGTCACAGTCACACTGTCAGTACACGTCTCCACGCTGCTGCGGTATAGTTAAAATTATTGATGAGAAATAATTGTTCAAATCTGTCCCACCTAGCTTAGGGTATCATTCGGATATCGTCTTTCCCTTAAACCCAAATTAATTAACTTGGACTTTGTAGGTAGAGAAAATGCCTATATAAAGGACTAGCTCTAGTTAGGTTTCTTTCATCCCTTGCCTTCCTTTGAGTATTCATATCATTCTCTGCTTCTTCTCTAACTTATAATTTCTCTTAATGGAGCGTTCTACTCGTGTATTCTCAACTACTGTTGTAGTTCTTATGTTGCTTCTTCTCGCTACTGGTTTGTTCTTTATATCTCACTTTCTACCTCTCTTTACAGTTTTCATCACATATTAACTTACAAGAATATGGACTCATAGATAACGAATCCATGGGTGTGGTGTGGCAACACAACACAAGATCTCTTAATTTATTTGCTCTTCTTGTATTTTATAAGACCAAAAATGATTTGCACGTTTAAATACTGATTTTTATGTACTAATTATTGGTTTTTGTTGTTAAATTTTGAAGAGATGGGGCCAAATGTAGCTGAAGCGAGGCTTTGTGAGTCAGCCAGTCACAGGTTCAAGGGAATATGTGTAAGGAAGAGTAACTGTGGTGCTGTTTGCCAAACTGAAGGGTTCTCCGGTGGGAAATGCAGAGGTCTTCGTGCTCGCTGCATGTGCACTAAGCATTGTCATCAAGAAGAAGAAGCTGAAGTTAAAAACTAAACCCACAAATCAAGAGGTGTCTATGATGTTAGAATAAAATGTTAAAATGCAATTAAATTTGCATTTTCTCTAGGATTGTGCTTTTGTTGTTGTTGTGCCTGGCCTTTGCTTAAGAATTCTCATGCTGGTACTGTCATGGATTTGGAAGCTACCTTTGGGATGTGTCTTTGTGTGAACTTAATTTATGTTTTTAGTGTGATCTGATGAACTATTAAAAAGATTGACCTTTATGATGTTGCATAGTTTGACTGAGGTTTGGATCTTACAAATGAGGTTGAAGCAACCATGTTTTTGCTGGTTATTTGCCACCCCATCGTCATCAGGTTGAATCGCCGTTTTAATTACTATAAACGGAGAGGACCTGAAAATTGTATGCACAAGCAAAATACAGCTTGCTTGTTCTACCCCATTAATCCCATTCCATATTGAGTCTTTACCTCCGCTGAAAAGAATTACAGACTTACAGTAAGATTCCTATCTGTCAAGAAAGTGCGCTGTCAGTTACCCGAATCTGACAATATAAATATCATACAAGACTGAAAGTAACTCAGGTAGGGAAAGACCAGACGTGCTGCCATTGCTCTTTCAGTCTTTCCTTGTCAAGATTGCCAATTGTTAATGTGCCTGCGCGATTAATCTGGATTGCCTTTGGGTCGACTGGCATCTTCAGATTGTAAACACTCACCTGCAAGAGAAAGAGCTTGATACAAGCCTTGCTCTGGATAATGGCCTTTCAGTAGTGGGTCAGCCACCGTAGTGAATTCGCGATCACCCACCAGTTTACGTTTTGCCTGCACACTCACCAAACATACAAGAAGTTCAATCAGCTGGTATTTTCTCAATCTGCATCTGCTCAGTTTCTCTTTCTCTAGAAAATGTTTGCGAAGTAAACAACTAATTTACCCATTCAATGAGACTAGGCCTAATCTGTGCCATACGTCCTGAAATCAGTTCAAGCAAGACAAGGCCAAAACTGTAGATGTCGGATTGTTGAGTGAGTTTAAACTTCATATAAAATTCAGGTGCATGGCGATAACACTGACTGCTGAAAATCCTTGCATGGTTAGACTCGTCAGATTCTGGAATTCGCTCTTTAAACCCAAGGAAATCTGACAGCTTGGGTTGGTATCCTTCGCTTAGGAGAATGTTGGAAGGTTTGATATTTCCATGGATTACTTGAGGGTCGGATTTTTTGTGCAAGTATTTTAATCCTTTAGCTGCACCAGCTGCAATTTTCATCCTTGTATTCCAGTCCAGAGGCTTCTTATTAGGCGGAAGATCTAAAACAACATAATCATACCACATCGAGTCATCTTAGTGCCAATAGAATGCGGTCAATGAAAGAAAGGGATTGAGTTACACTAGGCCATCTTACCATGTAAATGATCCTTTAAAGATCCCAACGGCATGAAGTTGTAAACGAAAAATATCTGGTCTCCATCAACGCAGTAACCGATCATATCCACTATGTTAGGATGGTGTAAGAGGCTATGCAAATGAATTGTCGAAGACATTGATTGGTCAAGGTATCTGTAGACGTTAGATATGCTTTGCTCATTAACTTGTCTAACTGCAACTACCTGTGAAAATAACATTTGTACATTACTCATCACTAGCAATTCAAAAACAACTTGTTCGATTTTTCACCAAGTTGTTGACTGATGCACTGAAAATTTTGTTATGGATAATAGATACAAGCTTACCTGGCCACTGCTCTTTAAGCAACCTCTGAATGTACGCCCGTATTTTCCTTCGCCCAAAAGGGATTCTGGTGCAAAATTTCCAGTGGCAGCAGCAAGTTCATGAAACGTAAACTTAGTAACGGCAGTAAAATCTTCGGCATCACTATTGGAGCTTCCACCAATTCTTAAAATTCTACGCAGATGGTTATAAGAGAAAAAATTCAAGTTATGTCAAATATGTAAGGTGCAACAATATGGAACTAGGTCTACTACTTACCCTGAATTTATGTTTGCCATTTTCTGATTTGTTTTAGAGCTTGAGAGATCCCTGGCAGGAACGAAAATAATCCAAAAAAAAAAAAAAAACTGTTGCCTCCACCTCTACTGAACTGCAACAAAAAAATGAAGGAGAACCCCCAAAACCAAAAGCTTACTGTTGCCTGTTCACTTCAAGATCCCCGATGTTGATGCAAGTTTTGGTACCTAATCCCCCGATGAAACCAAAGAAAAACGCATTCAGGCTACTAATTGTTTCCTGCTACTGTCAAAGGATCTCTCCCATTAATGACAAATTTATCTGTTTTTAAATGCCTTCTTTTATGGATTTGGAAACTTCCATTTTTTTTTGCCAATTTTAGACGTTGAAAGACCATGGGCTTGGTCTCACGCGGTAATTCTAGTTTGGGTATGTTCTTTTTAAAGATAAGCAATTTTTTGACAACATAATCAATTCCATTTTAAGCAATTTTCAAGAAAGTAAATTGCAATGATAAAGTGGTTAGAATAGGGGTGGCCATTTGCCCCACCCAAACCCATTCGCGTGGGTATCCGTCCCGTTCGGATAGAATTTTACCCGTACAAATGGGGATGGGTCGGGTATCGGTAATACCCGAAATCTAAGCTACGAGGATGGGGTAGGGATGGGATTCAAGGTCCCCGCCCCGTATCTTTCATAACTTAGGGTTTAGACTTTTATGCAACAATGTGTATAATTTTTATACTTCCACCATTTAGTCGAGCTTTCTTTCATTTATCATATTCTCGATCGTTCTTGTACATTCATCACTTTACTTTTCTTCTGTGATCAGACACATTCTCTAAAAATTAAAATAGAGAAAATGAAGCAAATAATGAAATGGTTAACGTGGACGAAGATAGAACGGAACAGGAAAAAACAGAAAAACTAATAAGTCATTAACAAATTCTTTTGTTCACTTTAAGATAATTACTGAATTTAAGATTTCAGAATGCATTGTTCTTACGTTATTATTTTTGTTTGAATCATATTCAAATTTTGATTATGATAAAATTTATGTGTTAACTCAGTGCTACGGGTAACCCATGGAAAACCCGCCCCATATGGGTATTCCCCATACCCGCCCCGCCCCAATTCATATGGATAACGAGGTAGGGATGGGTATTTTTTTTATGAAAGGGCAGTGACTGGGATTGGCACTACCTGCCCCATGACCATCCATAGGTTAGAATGAGCTTGAGTCAGGTTGTTTGCCATCAATCCGTGTTGACCACCCGCAGTAGTTACTAAAAGGAAGACGCTGAGGAAATTTCATATGCGTTTCACTGTCGGGAACATTATCTATATACGCCTATTATGAGGCCGCTTGCAAATATACCCTATTGAACTTTACAAATACCCCTAAGATTAATACATTACTAAAATACTCTCTTTTATATAGTGTATATACAAAAAGGGCTAACCATTATTCAAAAAAAAAAAAACCTACCTCTACTACCCGCCACCACTTTCCACCGCCGTCGCCACCACCAACCACCACCGACCACCACCACCACCACCGCCGACCACCACCGCTACCCACCAAACACCACCGCCGCCAACCACCACAACTGTCCACCCCCGCTAACCAACACCACCAATGTCCACCACCATCGCCACCAATCACACCGCCGCCGTAAATAACCGCCACCCATCGCCGCCACTAACCACCGCCGTCGTCAACCACAACCACCGCCGCCAACCACCTCCGCTGACGACCACCACTACCATGTGGAGTCAACTAGCACACGTTGTGTCCATATCGGAGGCAACTAGATCAAGTTGTCTCTAAAAGTGGAGGCAACTAGCTCAAGTTGTCTCCAATAAATAGTGTCTATACCGGAGGCAACTAGCTCAAGTTGTCTTCAATAAATAGTGTACAGGAACAAGTTGCAAAAAAAAATGGAGCAAACTAACTCAAGTCGTCTCCGAATCTGAGACAACTAGCTCAAGTTGTCTTCAAAAGCGAAGGCAACTGGTATAAAATTGTCTTCAAAAGTGGAAGCAACTAGCCCAAGTTGTTTCCAAATATGGAGGCAACTAGCACAAATTGTCTTCATATACGGAGGCAACCATCTCAAGTTGTCTCCAAAAAATAAAAATTGTACACAAAAAAGTGAACCTAGTGTGATTTGAACACACATCTTCTGACATATAGTCAGTTGTGCTACCATTGCACCACAGATTCATTTGTACAACATTTCAAAATCACATCCAATAAACATATAACTGTAGAAATTATCAACTAGAGTTAGAAGATACCAATTTCTAAGTGAGACTTTCTCGGGATGCTATTGATTTCCCCTGGATGCAGCTCCAAAATTGTTGTACCATCTTAAGGACTTATTTGCTTCCTTGTTGATGTGGAATCAACATTGCAGTACCAAAATTGCACCATCAGCATGTATTTAGCAATCAGTTCAGACCCAAATGCCTCGTCTCACTCAAACACAGTTCCGTCAAATGCAATTAAGCCAACACATACATCGTAACTTCTCGCAACTTTATTTGCCAATTACTTCATCCGTTCAAAACCACTGGTCACTTTCCATTCTCTGCACAACAACTATCTACATCTCAGTCAAGCCAATATCCCACATTCAATCGATATCATAGAACATCGAGCCACAAGCTTCTCATAATACGGACCTCGACAGTTTGGTTATCACAGAACTCTTGCGAGCTCCATCCACTTCATAAGTACCAAAAGATAACTAGACTCGAGCAAGTCCATCTCCACAACTGATTCAAATCACATACAATCTTCTCCATCTTTGCTGCTTACCTCCCTCCACGAATACAATCAGCTCTAGAGATGCACAAAACCGACTCAACCCACCAATCCAACCCATACCCGCCTGAAATTACACACCCGACCCAACCCACCTAGAAGTGGGTCGACTATGAGTCACAACATTAAAACCCATAGTATGGCGGGTCGACTGTGGGTGACAGCTTTCTAAGTTAATTCTAACCCTTAGATTACCTATCCTAAATTAACCACAACTGTTGAAGTAATGATATATGATCTTAGGCTTTAGTATAGTAGGAAATGGTAATGTACTCTTTTATCTTTTGAGCTTTGAACAGTTGAACTTATTTCTTGTTATTGTTAGCTTTATCACTTTTCATGCAGTTTGCAACTTTGCACCAACTTCTTACTTCTCTAGATTTTTATTTTGTAAACACTTTTAAATAATTTCTTATGATGTTAATTGTCTACACTTGATTTGGGGTCAGCTTTTTGATAAAAGCTATTACTTCCAATCTGTAAGAGTCTTAGTTATTTATACACAAGTAAGTTTAACAGTAAGACTGTAAGTCTGTAACTGTAATGTTCATTGTATTTTGTGGTGGGTTACCCACCACCCACCCAATCCAAACCACCGTAATGTGGGTAGGGTGAAAACCGACCCATTGTAATGTTGGGTTGGTTGCGGGTGACAACTTCTGTTACCCACCATCAGTGGGTTGGGTGGTGGGTGAGGCCAAACCCGACCCAATCCAACCCATGTGCAGCCCTAATCAGCTCAACCACATTAGAAAACTCCGGCTACAACAACTTGACTTTCTAAGTACCAGCCACAGCAAACTCTCTTCATTTTGTACACACCAAATCAATCACGAATTTAGACTCATCCTTTCATAATTCAAATGCAAAAATCTCGCCATCGCCACGAGTTACTCCAGCCAACACAGACACTGCCAACAGATTATGGGACTTGAGTCCACCTCTCATGTCTACACAACCAAGTTTGGTTCACGAAACTTCTAGATTTAGGCACTCATCGGCTGCAATTTCTATTGTCTGAGTCATGTCCATCACTGACTTGCTTCCAAATGCAGACCCTCAAATTCTGAGAATAGCACCATGGCATCGACCTTCAACTCACCATTTCCATGTATCAATTTCTCGGCTGATAAATCAGTGACTCCCCAAAATAATCAAACAACACACTAATGAGAACCCAAGTTCCCAACACACCCACGATACCAAACATTCTCCAATCCAAGCCATAGGCACACATCAATAGTAAATAGAAGCCAATAATCAACCATGGCCGCGACACTGTCAATAGCCATCTATATATTCCTTCCTGCCAACAATTCAACTCGATAACATTGACACAAGCCGTCTATTCGATTTCCTCATCATCTGTATCCCTCATTCTTCATGTTTTTGTTGCCTGTAGAGAAATGTGATATAAAGAAATTGCTGCAGCCATGAACACCATATTCCCTCATTGAAACCATATCTAATTCTCTATGAGTCTCAATCTCACAACTACAGTAGCAACATCTTATTCCTTCATCTGTTTTGTGACCAACAACTCGAACCCAAAACCAAATCAATCAACACCCATTTGACCACCAAACACATCCAACAACTTCCCATCTCATAACTAAGCCCCATACAACCACCACACAAATCAATTTAACTTATTTGAATTTGCTACCTGAGAACCCATTCTGCACTTAATTATTGTCTTGAAACTCCGTCTCATGGTTTGAATCTGACCTTTGTAATGTAAAAATCATCAATACACAATCGATTTGTATCGATCCATGAAGACTACATCTCCGTTTGATAAGTCTGTGCAACAAAGATCGAAAATGTTCAGAAATTAAAACCTACTCTAAATTGCAGAAGCTGAAGAATTAGTTTCTGATTTGTTTTTTGATTCTAAATCTCCAAATCATAACCCTATTTTCCATTTTTTTTACCTAGAAAAGGAAGTTGTTGTTGTTGAAACGGTGGTGGTCATCATTGTAATGGTGGTGGTGTTGATTTCTCGCTAAAGAAAACATTTCTCGTCGATTCCTCACCAGATCCAAGTTTTGAAAACTATTTCCTCATTGATTCTTCACCGGATTAGTTTTGTATAGAGTATATTCTGCACCAGAGAACATTAGCAGCTCAGTTTCGTCCCTATTTTGACAAGATATCAGATCCCATCTGTAATAATTCAAGCCATTATTCATCATCGTCTCCATTGTCAAAATTAAAATCTCCATTCAAATCTGAAACCGAAATTGAAAACCTAAAACTCTATCTTGATCGCTTGAATCTTCAATTGATGTAGAAATTACAGTTAAAATGAGAAGAAGAAGATCTATTGATGGTGTTTATGAAGTTTGATTTTGAGATTTGATTGAAGTCGAAAACCACCATCTCTGTTTGTTATCGATCTGACAGTGGCGGCGATGAAAGTTCAGTATTAGATGTTGCGGTGGTGGTGGGATTCGGAAGAAAGCGCTCGTGGTGTTGGTTGTGGTGATGGCGATAGAGATGTTGGTGGTACTGGTAACATCAACGGAGACTGGCGTCTCGAATGGTTCCTGAGAGAAGAAGAAGAAGCGGAAGGTTAAATAGAGTTGAGGTTAAAATCGGACATCAACATCCTGGGGATATTAAGCCCGTTGTAAACTTGCCCCTGAAGGATGTTCGTGCAAAGCCCATGGATACTAGGGGCATATATAACATTCCCACTTTCATGATTGAGCACGGGGACAAACCTACACTCCTTAGCCCAACGGGGGAAACTGATCAAAGAAAATTCTTTGTAAACCAACATTGGTGAATGCAAGAGCATCACCGGCCCGATAAGACACAATGTGAATCAACCCCGTAGACAGACACATGAACTGTTGCTTTTGGACCATCAATCAATCCAGACCCCTACGATGAGGTGGTTCTAGAATCACCACAAGAGTCTGAATGACTCGTTTTTTATCTCAGTATCGCACTGAGTCATGTACGAGTCAAACCGATTCATAGAATTCTCTTTCCCCTTGGTACATTTTTTAATTTCTTACCGAAAAACCACCACAAGAGAATAGAAAACAGGACCTACGGATCATAGAGTCAACAGATTCATGTAATTTTCTCTCTCCCTTTTACATTTGTTTAACCAAAAAAACCACCCTACAAAAATATTGACAAAGATTTGGACCAATTGAATTGTATGTTATGTTTTGATTGTAAAATGATTATTGTTTGTACCATATAGTTTGGTATATGAGTCCAAGTGTCCCAGCCTAACAATTCTACCCAAGATAAGCATTGGGTTCTTGGGTAAAATATATGGAAGGATAATCATATATATAGCCCTGTCAGCAATTATCGTTATATACCAGAATACCAGGTATAACCTGGAAGTTACAAATCCTCAGAAAAAAGGAGGAATCAGGAACTGAGAAGACCAGGTATAACCTGGGAGTTACATATCCTCAGAAAAGGGAGGAATCGGTTAATGAGAAGACCAGATATAACATGTGAGTTACAGATTCTCAAAAAAAGAAGAAACTGATTATTAAGAAGACCAAGTACACATTCAAACCCTGGAAGTTACAAATCCCTAGAAAAAGGGGGAAACATAATAAGACCAGGTATAACCTGGAGGTTATAGATCCCTAAAAAAGGGAAAATTAGTTTTGACCAAGATGAACTTGGAATGCATTTTTTCCAGATACATTGTCAAAATGTATCTATACAAACATTGGACTGGATATGATTCCTCTATAACCTATAAATAGAGGTGGAATTTCAACTGTAAAGGTACACATTTTTAATCCCTCTCTCGCTCCATAAAATCTTCTTAGAGCTCTTACTCATTGAAGCACCAGAGTGTCTTTTGCAGATGCAAGAGTACGAAGAATTCAGAACGATGTTGATCACCCACTCCGATAAGAAATTGAAACATCACCAGCAACGACGATATCATGACGTCCTTCTGCAAGAACTTATACCCACGAGATAAGTAAAAGAAATCGCGGGGTACATATCGCAACCCCTATTTTAAGTGAGGGTGATAATCTGAACGAAATAGATTTAGATCGAGTTCAAAAGAACATGTTTAAATAGGGTCCAAACTCCCTTGACAATAGAGGCTTTCATTTAGCCTCGCGTATTGTGCAAGTACAGAGGACCAGTACCAAATAATTTAACTACACTTGCATAAGAAGTGATTCCAGATTAGCTACCTCTTATTTAAATAAAGCAGATTTCCAGATTAGCTGGGCTGCAAGTTCGATTTTGGATGATTTCTTTATTTTGGCGAGCCATCTTGTTTTTTTCTAAGTTTTAATATATTAGTAGAGATTTCAATTCTAAGGCTGACAAAGATGTTAAGTATAACAGAATGATGAATGTAATTGGCACCTGGGAAGTTGATCAACCTCACCAAATTGGTGTAATTGTTCCATTAAGTAATGATATCTCTATTTTCGTTTTTATCATTTAGTGAGCCCCGATAAAAGGATTCTTACAGAGATGAAAAAAAATTGCATGTAGATCTGGAAAATGCAGCAGCATTATATGTGCTGAATCAGGAGGTCTTGGTATTACGACTAATGTTTTTAGCTGAAACTATAACTATCATAAGGGCTATCGAATGGGTTGTGCAGAAAATCTGTTACTAATGATGATCCAGTCTAAGTCAATTACTTTTCAGTTCTGGAAAGTTGTCGGGGTTTGTTCAGACTAGATGACAATGGGTGATGTGTAAACCTCAGCTCGTATAGTTCATCCACAATTACAGGGAAATTAACTTCACCGCTAATAGGGTCCGATTTAGGTAGGTCATATTGTATGTTATATTATAATGATATGCCCAACTTTCTTACCAGGCTTGAATGGCCTTGTGATGCTTATTTTCGTTTCGGTTAGTTTGTCCTGAGATCCGTGGTTTCCATCCTACCAGCCGCATTTTTGCGGATGGATGCCTGAATCATTCACTAGTGGATTGGATGCGGATGAAATTTTTGGGATCGACGGATTTTGGATTGGATGCGGATCCAAGTTTTGGGATCTGATGGGTTTTGGATTGGATGCGGATACACTCTTAATAATCCATTGGACATCGCATCAGTTAGATTTAAAATACTCGTAAGATTTTTATAATATATGATGTTAATTATGTATTTTTAATAGTCCACCATATAGTCGGTTTATCTCTTCATCATTTTCTTTCATCAAATTTTTAGGGCTTGACCTTGAGACGAAAAATTAAGTCATATTCTTCTCTTTTTATTCCTTAATCGGTCCTTATTCAAGTCATTTTTGTTAATTTTATCTTTTTTGTTTACAATTTTAATTATAGAAGAATTATACATTGGATCATGTGAATCCAATCCATCCATTCGTGTATCCATTGGATGCGAATCTGGAAGATATCGGATTGGATGAGGATGTCAAATTTGTAATCCGCTATCTATTGAAAAAGAAAGTTCCTTCGTCCCTCTCCTTGGCAGTCGAGTCTCTTTGAGCCTCTCGCATACGCTCGAGTCACTAAAGTCTCTGGTTGGAAGCAGTGATGTTATCACCTACTATAATTATCTAACAGTTCAAGTACAATTGATATATTTTAGGCGCGGTCAAAATATGGTTTTTGGGGGTGGAATCTATGGCGTCAACCTATAGGTTTTGCAGTTTTTGTAATTTCTTCCCTAGCAGAATGTGAGAGCTTACCCTTTGATTTACCAGAAGTCGAAGAAGAATTAGTAACAGGTTATCAAACCAAATATTCAGGTATTAAATTTGGTCTATTTTATGTTGCTTCCTATTCAAATCTACTAGTTTCTTCATTATTTGTAACAGTTCTTTATTTAGGGTTGGAATCTTTCTCTTCCGTACATATTTCTAGGGGGGCTCATTACATTACTTCAATTGAGATAAAGAAAATTATTTCTTAGTCGGATCCTTAGGTGGTTCTCGAAAAAAGATTGCGAAAAAAAAATCCCTAGAGTCGAGACTAAGAGGAATGTATAAACCAATGCTTCCATAGATTATATCGTGGTTTACAATTATAGCTTCCACACCTGTTCATTTGTGATCAGCTCCCAGATAAGATAAAGAAAGGACAAGAATCAAAGAAAAACGGTGATTCAAATCAAGATTTCTCCAGTACCTTATGTTATGTTAAATCACAATTGGATCTGGAGTAGGCAAAAACCGGCCCATGCTTACCCTAGTTCTCTTTGTTGTAAACTTTCGTTTTCTTTTGAACGATTTTTTGGGGACCATGGTTTTTTTGGAGGGACCATGGTTCTATTTTTAGTAAGACATTAAGAAGTAAATCTAGGTCATCCCTTATCCAGATATTTATATTAATACCTGAACTACCCTCCTGATTAATTTTGGGTAATGATTAGTTAGTGTAATCATTAGTGAAATGATTAAGTTAAAGATAATTAGTTAGATTAAAAAATCATATGGGTTTTCTTAAAAAGAAGTAGAATTATTAAGTAAAGTTAGAGAAGATGAAGAAGAAAAACATGAAATTTTTTTTTGAGTTCACTAAGCTTGAGTATTCAAGTGATGATTCAATTGATGGCTCATCTGAATCATGTAACCGAACAAAACCGGAGGAAGAGTATTTGGGTACTCATGTGTGCTTCAAACTTAGATAATGTTGGTTGAATTGCTCCAAATTTTCAAAAAAAATGTAAATTTTTGAAGTAGATTTGGCCTTGTTTGGTTACCTTATGTGAAGAACATGTAACCGAACACATCTGAAAGTGTAGTTCGGTTACTTTTTCCAAACACGCAGGTTACCGAACTCGCTCGTTAATGGAGGTTTTTAGTCGTTCGGTTAACAGACATGTTACCGAACTTTGTTTATAGGATTTACAGAGTAATGTTCGGTTTCCGCAAATGTTACCGAACTTTAGGGTCTAGAAGTTCGGTTGGTTCACAAACAATATCTAACCGAACTTTACGTGAACATAAGATTTTACCAAGTGTACGTAGTTCGGTTGGTTCGCAAACTTCATACCAACCAACTATCTAACCGAACTTTACGTAAAAAAAAAATTTATACCAAGTGTAAGAAGTTCGGTTGGTTCGCAAACTTTTACCCAACAACATATCTAACCTAACTCAATATCAGAGTGAAGTTCGGTTAAAGTAAAAACTTAACATTTTTGCGAACGAACCGAACTTTTGGACTTCTCATTATTTTCGTAAAATAAAGTTCGGTGATATGTTTATTTTGCGAAGAAACCGAACTTATGGACTTGTGTTGTTCTAATACAAGGAGTTCGGTTAAAATTATTTTTTGCAAATCAACCGAACTCTGAGTTCGGTTAAAAGTATTTTTTGCGAATCAACCGAACTCTGAGTTCGGTTAGGAAAAAATTAATTCGTGATAACCGAACTTTTTGCGACCAAACCGAACGTTTTGCGACGTAACCGAACTAAAATTTCGGCTGAGACTTGTTTTTTGCGACGTAACCGAACCTTTCTCTGAAAAAACCTTCATTAAACCTCTCTGCAACTTCCATTTTCAACTCATTTTGATGATTACTTCTCATTTTTTCAACCTAAAACAAATGACAAGTAATGGGTTTGTGAGAATATCTTTGTTAATTATTTAAATTAAGCTATATATATAGAGGTGGTTGTGGTTGGTGGTGGTGGTAATCAGAGCTTGTGGTGGTAATCGGTGGTTGGTGGTGGTGATAATCAGAGATGGTGGTAATCGGCGGTGGTGGGTGGTGGTGGTGGTAATCGGTGGTTGGAGGTGGTGATAATGGTGGTAATCGATGATGGTGGGCGGTGGTGGTAGGAGGAGGTGGTCGTTATATATATAGGTGGTTATTAGGTTGATTTTAAATTAAATTAGGTGAAGAATAGGTTAGTCATTTCAACGTTTTAAGACACCCCTTATAACTATAGAAAAGGTGGCCTAACAAACCCATGATCCCTCCAAAACAAACCCATGATCCTTAAAAAATCTCTTTGGTTTTGCCCATTACTAAAGGCTTTTGTTTTAAAAATAAAAAGATGCAGTAACATGGCACACGGTAACCATAACCTGACATGCCAATGTTACCAGTACTCGAAGTGCACGTCACCACGCTGGTAGCTGGTCCCACTCGGTCAGGGGTATCATCAAACTCAATGGGGATTCGGAGTTGGTTCCATTCCTCTACTTTCTCAAAAGGTAATCGCAACCAAATCGTCTTTCCCAAAACTATAAGATTAATTAATTAACTAGGACTTTACAGGGAAAAAAATCCTAGACCAAATTACTAGTTAACATGGACTTTACAGGGAGGAGAATGTACTAAACCAAATTAATTAACTTTAATGGACTTTATAGGTAGAGAAAATGCCTATAAAAAGGACTAGCTATAGTAAGGTTTATATCATCTCTTGTAACATAGCTTCCTTTGAGTATTCCACTTCTTTCTCTGTTTCTTCTCTACTCTTCTCGCTCTCTAGTCTCTGATTCTTAATTCTGTCAATGGAGCGTGCTACTCGTGTGTTTTCAACTACTGTTGTAGTTCTCATGTTGCTTCTTCTCGCTACTGGTTTGTTCTTCATCTCACTTTCTACCTCTCTTTATACTTCGCATACAAGAATATGGACTCATACATATAACACAACACAAGATCTCATAAATTATTTGCTATTCTTGTATTTCACTTGTTTTGTAAGACCAAAAATGATTTGTACGTTTAAATACTGATTTTATATACTAACTATCGGTTGTTGATTTTAAATTTTTAAGAGTTGGGGCCAAACGTAGCGGAAGCCAGGCACTGTGAGTCACCCAGTCACAGGTTCAAGGGAATATGTGTAAGGAAGAGTAACTGTGCTGCCATTTGCCAAACTGAAGGGTTCTCCAGTGGGAAATGCAGAGGTTTTCGTTCTCGCTGCGTCTGCATTAAGCATTGTCATCATCATGAAGAAGAAGTACAAAACTAAATCCAGAAATCAAGATACGTAATGTTAAAATGCAATTAAATTTGCATTTTTCTCTAGGAATATTGTGCTGTTGTTGTTGTTGTTTCTGGCCTTTTGTTTAAGAATTCTAGTGTTGTACGGTCATGGCTTTGGAAGCTACCTTTGGGATGTGTCTTTGTGTAAGCTTTATGTTTTTAATGTGATCTGATGAATTATTAAAATAGTAACCTTTATGATGGTGCATAGTTTCATTTGGGGTTCAGATCTCACAAATGAGGTTTAAGCGCAACTAAAGTAATCTCATTTGCTCTCTTTATGCAAAGAGTGATGGAATATTGCACTGATAAGCCCCTTCCAGGACACCCCCCATACCTCCCTGACGAAGATAAGGACAACCATACATCACTTGGCACAAACAAAATAGAGCTTCCTACCCCATTAATTGATTTTTTACTTCCGCTGAAAAAAATTACAGTAAAATTTAAAGTGGGGTTGTCAATTTTGGAATCTGACAGTAAAAATATCATACAACTGACTCAGGTAGGGAAAGACCAGACATGTTGACCACCTGCACTAGTTACCTTTTGGGTGACTGATACCACCAAGGAAAGAACGATTTTTGGGCACCATGGTTTTTTTGGGGACCATGGTTTTATTTGGATAAAGACATTAGAAGTAAACCTAGGTCATCCCATATCTAGATATTTATATTAATATCTAAACTATTCTCATAATTAATTTTAGGTTATGATTAATGAAATGATTTAGTTAAAATTAATTAGTGAGATTAAATTAAAAGATGGGTTTTTTATTAGATGAGTAGAATTATTGAGAGAGTAAAGTTAGAGAAGATGAAGGAGAAAAACATGGAAAATAATTTTTTTTTCCAATTCACTAACTTTGGGTATTCAAGTGATGAAGACTCATCTGATTCTTCATCTCCATCCTCTCCTAGAATATTTGTTAATCTTCACAATGATCCGGATATGAGTTATTTCTTAGATGGTGATTCTATTTTCCCCAAACTCAATCTCAAGATGAATATGATGGATTTTATCAACCACAACCGGAGGAAGAGTATTTGGGTGTCCAGGTATGCTGCAAACTTGGATAGTGTATGTTGAATTGGCCAAAACTTTCCTAAAAATCTAAAAATTTCAACTGGATTTGGGACGGTTCGGTTACCTTCTGTGAAGAAGATGTAACCGAACTCTCCTGAATGTGTAGTTCTGTTTCATCGCGTGATGAACAAGTAACCGAACTCGGCTGAAAGTGCAGTTCGGTTACTTGGTCCAAACACGCAGGTTACCGAACTCACCGTTAATGGAAGTTTCTAGGATTACCGGCGTTATATTTGGTTGGTTCGTAACATAATTAACAAACCGAACTCTACGTAAAAATTAGATCTAACTTAGTATACAAAGTTCGGTTGGTTCGCAACCAATTAACCATAACTAACCGAACTTACGTACAAATAAGAGTTAAATTAGTGTACAAAGTTCGGTTGTTTCGCAAACTGCATGTTTACGAACTTGACATAATATAAGAGTATACTAAATGTATTAAGTTCGGTTGTTTCACAAACTTTAAACAAAAGCGTAAACAACCGGACTCAGAAAAAAAAATATCAAAAGTTACAGTGTTTAGTTTGGTTACATTTCAACTTTGGCTTATGAACCGAACTGAGAGATCGGTTTTTGCGATAAAAATTTTATGTAACCGAACTATAATGTAATTCTAATTGATGTTGTTATATTTCTTGTAGATGGAATGCCAACCTATACCAATGCATGATCAACCTTCTCTGGTTGGTATGTTGTACGAAGATACATCTCATCACTATGCTAATGAGTTGGTATTTGACTTACCTATTGATGCGAAGAATTGGGCTAGAGAACATGCTAAGAGAGACAAGTGTGTCTTAGTTTTGAATGGAAAAGAAAGCCAAACTCGTTTTGAAATGGTTTGTGAGAGAAGTGGAGATCCCGATGTTAGTCACAAGAGGAAGGGTTATGTGTATAAAGGAAAGACGACGAGGAAGAACACAACATGCTCAAAGAAAATTAAATGCCCGTTCAAGTTAGTATTTAGCAAGAGCAAATTAACGAGTAAATGGTTTCTAGCTATGGATAAGGTGGTAGGTTGTCATAACCACCCTTGCCCGGAAGATCTTGAAGGACATGCAATGGCTGCAAGGCTCACTCCTCAAGAAATGGAAAAAATTGCTAAGTATAGGAAAATGAGTATTCCACCTACCGTTATGCTTCGCTTATTAAAGGAAGATAACCCGGATAACGTATCATCTTTGTCCACCATTTACAATGCAATTGAGACAATTAAAAGGAATGAATGGAAGGATAGACAAGTAATGCAACAATTGTTTTTCTTTTTTTGGCTCAAGAGAAAGGCTACGCGGTTCAAAAGAAGGTAGGTCCGGAAGAAGAAATTACTCATCTCTTTATTGCTCATCCGAAGAGTGTTCAATTGGCTCAATCATTCCATGAAGTTCTCATAATGGATTGCACTTACAAGACAAACAAATACGAGATGCCATTGTTGAACATTGTTGGTCGTACGTCGACTAAGTCACCGTTTACCGTTGATTTTTGTTTTCTAAAGGACGAGCAAGAACCAAGTTAAACTTGGGCGTTACAACAAGTGAAAGCGATCTACCGAGATGATGATATCCCCGGGGTTATCGTGACGGACAATGAAGTAACATTGATGAACGTAATAGAGAAAGTCTTCCCATTGGAACATAATATGCTTTGTACATTTCATATATGGTGCAATGTGATGAATAAGTGCAAGCCTCAACTTTTCCACCTAAGAGGAAAGGATTGGAAGAGATTAATAAAACTTCCGGAAGATGAACA
Source organism: Papaver somniferum (assembly GCF_003573695.1). NCBI lineage: Eukaryota > Viridiplantae > Streptophyta > Magnoliopsida > Ranunculales > Papaveraceae > Papaver > Papaver somniferum. The sequence goes on along the minus strand of NC_039358.1, from coordinate 48,967,472 downwards.
AGCGCATGAAAAAGAGGAATTCGATAAACAATACACCATAAATCACGCTAAATGGGTTGTCCTCTCCGGGGAATGGGAGGAATTGACTTGGTCTCTCACCGAAGAAGAGTATTATCTAAATCTTTCCGAATTTAGAGAACACTGGTCTAGCCCCGAATATCCAGAGGATATAATAACATATGTGGTGGAGCAATTGTTGGAACCGCACAAAGAGCGCTTCGTTTATGCTTTTACGAACAACTATAAACACTTTGGGAATCAAGCGACAAGTTTAGTATAATCGGCTCACCACCGGTTGAAGAAAAATCTCTTTGGATATGTCGATAATTTTGTGGTCGTGTTTAACGCAATGGAGAGTTACTTCAAACGCGATACTGAGAGAATTAAAGAGAAGTTCCAAAAAAGCCGCATCATAAAGTACAAAAAGATTGTAAACAAAGGTGGTAACATTAAGAAAATGGCGGACCTTCGGTTGTTCAAGGGACTCCACTATATTGTTTCACATGCTTGCATTAAGAGGTTAATGGTTGAGGTGAATTTGATCGACATATGGGTAACCAAGACGGACGAGGTGTGTGTTTGCAACATGAGGAAGTCTATGGGACTCCCTTGTCGCCACATGATAGCTAAGTATGAACATGGCATAATCCTTTTAAGCGATATTGATCCATATTGGAAACAATTAAGTTTGTCCCTCCTCCAAAGGGCGATGTCGGAGAAGAGTTTGGTGACAATGAAATGGGAAGAATGGTTATCGAAATGTACCGGAACATGAACAAACTCGAAAGGCAAATCTTTTGGGATGACATGCGGCCAATCGTTTTTCCGCATACTTCGGAGAATGTGCAAGAACCGGGTAAAGGCAAGGGCAAAGGTAGGCCAAAAACCAAAGAAACAAAAAAACAAGTTAGAGAATATGAAAAGGTGTTAGCTAAAAGGAAAAGTGAAATTACTCCTTTTACTAGAGATCCTTCGGGGCATGAGTATACCGCGGCGAAGTACCAAGAAGATTCTAAGAAAAGAGGAAGGAAAATTATTGAAAAAGGCGAGTCAAGTGAACGGGATATGAAGAAAAAAGTTCTGAAGTTACACCTCAACCTACTCCGTCGGAACCGAGCCAACCAAGTCAACGAGACGTGAATCTAAAGGATCCAATTGATACACCACCTCTTGATGATAAAAGGTACTTGGAAGAGTTACCTCCTTACATTAGATATTACGTCATATCCACCCATGACGTCCCTCCGGATGGTAATTGTGGTTTCCATGTAGTCGTACAACAAATAGGGCCTTTCACTCAAGGTGCCAAGCTAGATGATGATAATCAAATCACTTATGTCTGTCAAAGGATGTTGATGAAGCTAAAGGAGAAACCGGAATTTTACAAGACAATGTTGTCCGATGGTGATGCTAGTCTCAATATTCAATTTGTTAGGTTTCAAATGTGTCTCCACGGGGCCCATCCAATCACAAATGATCATTGTATGGCCATGCCGATATGCGGGTACTTAATCGCCAACGCATTCAATTGCGTGGTTCACTATTTCTCAAAAGGTGCTAGTTTCACATACACTCCCAAAACAACCATATGTGTCGAGAAACTTAGACGTAGGAGAGTGGTGATTGCGCTCGTTAACCATAACCATTTTATAGGCCTTCGGTTAGAAGAGAATTGTCCATTGCCTCTGATATGCGGATGCTCTTATTGGAATGGATTTAACCCCGACACAATGTTGGTTTGGTGCATTATGTATGAACATAACATGGAGATGTGGAAAGCTTTGGAGGAATCAGACAAAATTATACACGAAGGTTCAATTTCCCTTGGGGATGATTAAATGTACCCTTAGCTAGAATATGTATGCTTTGAACATCATCATAAGAATTAAAGATTGTGTTTTTTTGGAATTTGGGTGTATTATAGTGTGTTTGCATAATTTGCTTTTATACAAAAGTCACTCTTGGTTTACAGTGATAGGTTTGGTTACCTATCAAATTTATGGTAGTACCCGAACAACTAGTTGGGTGGCATACATATATTTGAGATACTACTGAACTAGCAGGTCGGTTGATCCCGCAGAATAACGAACAAACAGAACTTCTTATGGACAGAGAATTTTCACTAATTCGGATACTTAAAATTTCAATAATTAATTAAAATACAACACCAAAATAACAAACAAAAGTTGTGGGTGATATTAAAGCTAAAATTGCATAACATTTAATATCCGAAACGCGTTACGGAAAAGTGCACAAGGATGCGGAAATGATCTTCATATTTAACATCAAACGAATCTTGTAACTCTTCGAATGGAACAAGATAATCCCCAAAGTTCTTCCAGTGGTCCGATGATGGAGCAGGATCGTATTTGGGGATGAAATTCTTCTCATTGTTCGTAGTTCCGACCTTCTTTACCTTGAAGTTGAAGTTTTCCACTTGTGGGACACTTTGGACACAAGAAAGTTGTTTAAGTACTCTTCGAGGATTATACATTGTACAACCCCCAGGATGAAACAACGGTCCATTATAACCCGCAACAGGTGAGAAATTAATAACATCAACATCCTCCTCGTCTTCATCTGATGCAATGCTGTAAGGATGGAAAACCACATCTTCCACTGTTAAATTATCCAATGTCTCCCTCAACTCCAACACCTTTTTTTCCTTATTCTTTTCCTGTGAGTTCAAAAATTCATATTTACTAGCTGTAGACTTCCCATAAGGCCAAGGAGTGTGAGCATGAGACAATTGCAGTTTAGGGAAGTGGTCGTACACCCAAACCTATGATAAGAGGCAAAAAATTATACATTCGCAATATGATTAGTAACAATACACATTCATTCACTTATATATTCAAACACACAAACGATAATTTAACGGGGTACCTTCACAAGGGTGTATAAGCCTCCAAAATACAGACTCCTAAGCCTCGAAGCTTTTCTGAGTTCCGCTTGAACGAATGAAAGAACCGCAATGCCCCAAGAGTAGTTGTTCACCTCATCCAAGGGGTCCAATAGATGGAGGTAATGAGCATTTACCACGTGGCCTGAAGTTTCAGGGAAGAAGATGGTTCCAAGTTTATATAACAAATAAGCAGTCACATGGTGCTTAGTCTTCTCCTCTGTTATCACCAACTTTCCTTGAGCAACCAAATATTTCGTCCCTGAAAACTCATCAAACAAGGTTTTGAGCTTGATATTTTTCAACTTCTTCTTGTACGTGCGGTCTTCCTCAAACTCATTATACTCATCACCTTCCTTAGGCTCTTTGTTAGCTCGCCTAAACTCACATTGTGCCTTTTTATCGCTCCATCCTAGACACCTTTCGACTAGTTTTTCAAGAACTTTATAACTCATCGAGGGATCGTAGCCATCTGGAACACTTGTTCCTGTAATTGGTAGGGATGTGATTCTAAAACAATCATCCGGAGTTATTGCCATCTCACCAAAAGGTAGATGAAAGGTATCCGTCTCTGGATAATCCCTCTCGGCAAATGCAATAACAATGACAGCATAAATTTTTGGTGTGCATGTTGTATCCCGTTCCATAGTACACAATCAAATACCGCCAAGCGGACCTCATCACATTCATTTTATATATTCCATACCTTGTTCTTTTGACGTTTCAAAACACGAACAACATTTTTATGATCCTAAAAAAACAACATCATATCTTATATACTAATATATATAGAAAAGAAAAATATATGTCAAAATATAATAAAATGACTGAGAAATCTAAATCTTGATGGTTAAGATTGAACCATACTTTTGTCGCAAATATCTTGGCAGTCCATGAGTTTTTGTAGCCCATCAATACCTCCCCGCCATCTCTTGGAGTACCATATGTTGGATTCTTTGGCGGCAAGCACAAATCCTTATGAGGAATGTATGAATATTTAGCACAAGGCTTTTTAGGCGTCTTTCTAGGTCTCTTTACCACTATTTATGCTTGTTCCTCTTCTTCTTCCTCTTCATCCGAGTCATCCTCTGATTCATCATCATCTTTATCTTCATCCTTGTCTCCATCGTCCTCATCTTTTTCACCCTCATCATCGCCACCCTCATTTCCTCCTCCTTGAGATGGTTCATCTTCTCCACCTTGATTATGTTCTTGACTTCCCATCTCTTCCACAATCTCTTCATTAACTTGTTGGATTACATTGTCAACATTATCTCTAATGATATCATCTTGGATGACAACACCCGGTAATGATCTACCTCCATACTTAACATTTTTGGTTCCACGCTTACCGGCACCGCAATGTACTTTGCCTCGAGGCGTGGGAGTTCTCAGATCTTCCAGTGAAGGTTGTTTGGATTGTTTTCCTCTGCCAAAAATCAAGAAAACAAAATATATTAGCTTAACCGATAAACGATTCACTAAATCAGATGCAAATAAGGGTTCTCAGCGTAAGGTTCGGTTACCAAAGTATTTTTACGAACAAACCGAACTCAACATTGGTCAGTATTAATGAAGAGTTCGGTTTGTCAACTTTTTTTTGCGAACAAACCTAACTCAACATTGGTCACTATTAGTGAAGAGTTTGGTTTGTCAAGGTCTTTCGCGAATAAACCGAACTCCACATGTATGCAACTCAACAAAGTTGGACAAGTTCGGTTAAATTGAAGCTCAACATATTTGGCAAAATAGGATAGTTCGGTTACATTGAAATTTTTTATTTATTTTATTTGTAATGTTCGGTTACTGAATTGTTTTAAAATTTTATGCGGACCAACCGAACAGGATAACTCAGTTCGGTTACATAGAAACTCAAAAAAGGGGGCAAAATTGCACAGTTCGGTTACATGTGGAAAAAAAATTGTTGTAAAACTGGCTAAGTTCGGTAAGATAAAAGTTTTAAGCTTCTTTGCGAACTTACCGAACTGACTGTTCGGTGACCTAGTTTTCAATCCTATAGAACCGAACTGTTCTTCGTATTCTTCATTTTAAGGAAGTTCGGTTAGTAAACTAGGGTTTTTTGGAAAATCGGCCTAACCGAACATGGCTCTGTAACTCCTATTAAAACCTTATTTTGATGATTTCTATTCGATTGAAGCAATCAAAATCAAATTAAAGTGAAGGGTTTGTTGGAAAATACCTCCGTAGTGGTCCCATGGCAGAATCAGGTTGCGGCTGTCGTCTTTTATACTCGATGATTCCTTTAACTTGCGGTTCCACTTCTTCAACAATTTCACCCGGGAGATTTGCTAGATGCCCTAATGGGGGACCTGTTCCTGGGAGTCGATTGGTTTTCTTACGAGAACCATTCTTATACTTGATTGATTAATCGACGATGAAAATTTTGTGAATCGACGATTAATCGATAAAAACGATGTTGAAATGGGGAAGAAGAAGAGGAGAACAGTTTTGAGAAAACTGTTTTTTGTTTTGTGCGGCTAGGTTTAGAGATGATTTTGTTTTAGTTTTTGTTTTAGATAAAGTTAGAGACGGTTATTAGGTTAGGGTTAATTTTAATTAGGGTAAGGGGCAAATTAGTAATCCCATATGATTTTAGGACATCCCTTAAAATTGTAGGGTAGGTGGCCTAATAAGACCATGGTCCCCCAAAAAAACCATGGTCCCAAAAAAGAACCATAATATTGGGCATACCAAAATCTTTCAAGGCATACTGAATGAGGACAAAAAAGGTTGTTGAATAGCAAAATCAGATAACCCCTTAACCCAATTTTTTTTTAATGGCAAATCTGCCCTTTACGTATTAGTGTTAATAATCTTGATTAGTGATTAAATATTTTGTTTAGTGATTAAGATAATTTTCAGAATTATAAGAGTTGTTTAGATGAAAAATTTGAGGAAAAAAAAATCAAAGTTTTGGTTTGGTTAAGAAGGAGAGAAAGAGAAAGAGAAAGTGAGAAAATTCTAATTCTTGATTCAATGGAGGATGAGGAGGGTCATCATTCATCTAAAAAACCTAGGAAAACACACATCAACTACAACAATGATCCAGAAATGGATGATTTCTTAGATTATGAGAATGATTTTACACCCACTCAAACTCAAGCTCAAACTCAAGCTCAAACTCAAGATGATGATTTTTATGAGCCAAATCCTGATGATGAATACATTGATGAGGAACCCAATTCTTCTAATACACAGGTACACTTATATCCTATACTTAATCTCACTTCTATAGCTCTCAATTATCGGAAGTTAGGTTTTTTGAATCATGGTTCGGCGAAACAGGTTGAGGTTCGGCTCACATCTATGATCCGAATCTACCATTGATGAACGGTTCGGCTTACTGAATCTGTTTACTGCATGCGCCGAACCTATAATTTCCAATTCCAACCCTTTTGCTAGATACTAGTTCGGCTTATATGAAAGTTTCATAGTAAGCCGAACAACATCCTGAATAGACCGGAATAGAATCATTACTAATTCGGCTTACATATCCAAAATCGTATGTGCCGAACATAATTTTTTAATTTCTGGGTTGAAATATTGTTACTGGTTCGGCACATATGGAGAATATCGTATCAGCCGAAACCTCTTATGTTCAAGGTTCGGCACATAATTTGATTATAGTATGAGCCGAACATAAATTTGTAAATTTTTGGGTTAAAATATTGTTCGAGGTTCGGCGCATATTGAGGATATCGTATAAGCCGAAACCTCTTATGTCCAAGGTTCGGCACATAATATGATTATCTTCTGAGCCGAACATAAATTTGTAAATTTTTGGGTTAAAATATTGTTCGAGGTTCGGCACATATTGAGGATATCGTACAAGCCGAAACCTCTTATGTCCAAGGTTCGGCACATAATATGATTATCTTCTGAGCCGAACATGCATTTGTTAATTTTTGGGTTAAAATATTGTTTGTGGTTCGGCACATATTGAGGATATCGTACAAGCCGAAACCTCTAAATGTTTATAGTTCGGCACATAATGTGATTATCGAATTCGCCGAACCTTGTTATTATATTCCCTTTCTAGTGTTTAACCTTGTGATATTCTTTGTAGATCGTGCTTGGACCCATGGAAAATCAACCTGATCCAGTAGACATAATTCACGAGGATACCAAGGATCACTTCCAAAATGATTTGGTATGTAAGAACCTTTTGCTTACCTTAATGTTGTCGGAATACTCCAAAATTTTGCTTACTAATTACTTGTTTTGGAATGAACGTAGATATGGAAAACTAAACTAGAAGTTCTTGATTGGCTTGAGGAACACGCGATGAAGATAAATTGTGTACTAGTTAAAGGACAACAAAGCCGATGGGATCGGTTTGAAATGATTTGTGAGCGTAGTGGAACCGGCGCTAGCAAGGTTAAAAAGGGTACTGTATACGTTGGGAAGACCGGGAGAAAGAATAGGACGAAGACGAAGAAAAGAAATTTCCCTTTCAAGATCGTTTTCAACCTCAAGAATAAGTCCATGAACAAAGAAGATCAATATTGGATAATGAATAAGGATATGGATTGTCGTCATAACCACCCACGTCCCAAAGACCTTCATGGACATGCGAAAGTAGCGCGACTCAAACCCGACGAGATGCTAGAAGTGGATAAAATGACACGAGCACGTTTGCCACCTTCTAGGATTCTTAGCAAATTGAAGGCGGACAACAACAATAGCAAGTCGACTATGCAAACTATCTACAATGCAAGACAAAAGATTAGAATACTCAATTTCCAAGGTAGGATGGTGATGTAACAAGTAATGTGGTTAGGGGTGAAGAATAACCACGCTTGCCAAAAGAAGTTGGATGACTTCGATCAAGTGCCACACCTTTTCCTTTCGCACCCGGAATGCGCCCAATTGGCTCTATGCTTCCCACAAGTTATTATATTGGATTGCACGTACAAGATTGTGGGGCATACTTCGACAAAGGCACCGTTCACCGTGGATTTTTGTTTCATGAAAAACGAGAAGAAAGAGAGTTATGTTTGGGGGTTAGAACAATTGAAGTTAATCTTCCGGGAGGGTGCTCTTCCTAAAGTGTTCGTTTCCGATCAAGATTCATCATTGATGTATGCTATTAAGAAGGTATTTCCGGATGTATTCAATTTTCTTTGTACGTTTCACATATGGTGCAATGTGAGGAAAAAATGTCAACCGATAATTCAACCACTTAAGTTGAAAGAATTAGAGAATATTGCTAAGCTACCGTTGGAGACACGAGAAGGAATTCTTGAAAGCATATGAACATAATGAGATGTTGTGGGCTTCTTTCCAAGGCGAATGGGAAGCTTTGATATGGTCAATCACCGAGGATGTCTATGAAGAAAATGATTCGGCGCGTAACTAACATTAGAGGATAAGCCGAACTCTATAAATTAGGCGCATAACCGTTAAGCTATTCATTAAAACATGAAATTGAAGGTGTCCATAACCAAACCCAGCACAATTAAAAACAAAGTTGAGCACCTAAAAGCGAAGGTGTTTGCAACACCATAAAAGTGTACTTAAAACTTAAGAAAAACATTAAAAGGAAGTTGGAAACATAAAAGGACATTTAACCACGACCCCTCTTCTTAGTGGTAGGCTTTTGCTCGGGTTCCTCGGGTCCTTCTCCTTTGTTGATGATTGCATCCCACTTTTTGTAGAGGTAGTTTTGTTCTTCCACGGTCATTGGTGTTTTGGAATCAATTTTGTCCTTCATTTTTTTCAACATCTCCCTACCCGCGGCATTGGTCCTGACACAAGTATGAAAGTTATAAGACTAATTCGGCGCAAGTATGAATCATGTCTTGAAATTTTTATTAGCTTACACAGAGAGTGGATCGGCTCATACCACAAAATAATTATACGCCGATCCTAAATATTCGTCTCAAAACCTATATTGTCGAGTAAGCCGAACCCTGTATTCGGCTCACAACCGATATTGTCGAATAAGCCGAACCTATGATTATGAACTCAAACATGTATTCGGCGCAACATGATATCATATAAATAAGCCGATCCTACACACTTGTAAAATTTATGAAAATTTTAACAATGATATTCGGCGCAGCCCTAATACTATCGAATAAGCCGAATCTAGACTTATGAATTGAAACATTTATTCGGCGCAAAACTAATACTACCATACAATCCGATCCTAAGCACATGCAAAAATTCTGAAATTCAAACAACATTTATTCGGCACAAAACTAATACTACCATACAAGCCGATCCTAAGCACATGCAAAATTTCTGAATTTCAAACAACATTTATTCAGCACAAAACTAATACTACCATACAAGCCGATCCTAAGCACATGCAAAATTTCTGAATATCAAACAACATTTATTCGGCACAAAACTAATATTACCATACAAGCCGATCCTACGCACATGCAAAATTTCTGAAATTCACAAAACATATTCGACACAAAACTAACACCATCGAATAAGCCGATCCTAAATATAAGTCTCTGTTTTACTAAGTTCGGCTCAAAACAGATTTCAGATATACGCCGAGCCGTTCATATGCACTTTCAGGGTTCAGAACAGCTCGACGCACATCTAACATTTGTTTTATGCCGAACCATACCCTGTAACCGCCGCAGAACACATGATTTTGACGAATTAAATCGACCAAAACAATCAAAAACATCAAATATGAGATGGGTTTGTAGAACTAACCTTCTTATTTTCATTTCCGACGTTGGTTCTTTTTCAATCTCTTCTTCCGATTGATTTTGTGGTTGATTTTGAGTTTGTTCTTCACTCTCTAAATCTTCTTCTTCATGAATAGGTTGTTCAATCGATCGATTTGAACGAGATACTGCCTTACGACGATCCATTATATAGTTTCACAAATCGACAATTAAATTTCCGCGATGAAAAAAAAAAGGAAGGGAAGGGTGGAGTTCGGCTGTGGAAAGGAAGAAGAAGAAGGTGAATGAAACTGATTTTAGGTGTAGTTGATTATAGGGATAGATTAGTAGTAATTTAATGGATTTAAGGGCATATAGGTAATTGAACCACCCCATAGGGTACCCCTTATAAGATCACCCAAGTTAGGACTAGTCCTTTGTATGCCTTGAAAGTTTTAGGCATGCCCAAAATTGGAGTTCCCAAAAAATCGTTCCAAGGAAATGTGTGATATGGGCCAAACATGGTTGAGTACAAGGACAAAACCACACTCCTTGGCCCATTGGGAACTTGAAAAAATACCAGAGACACCGGTGAGCAACACCCGACGAGACAAATTGAGGAATCAATTACCAGAAGGCCATAGGAACTGTTGCTTTTAGATTGTCAATTAATCCTTGAGCAAGATTTTAAGCCTTCTATTCTCCACTGTGGCTGCTAGTACAGTACACGGAGGTAGTACATACTTGCGGTAAGAGGTGAATATAAACGCTAAATGTGGAATTTTTTTTGCTTTCTTTAATAAAATTGTTTTCTCCCAGAGAAGTTAATTGTAGCTGCAAACTAAATTATCATTCTTGTCTTCTTGATCAAAATCAATCTAATGTTGATTTTCTTTTTCTTTGGTTGACAATTACTAATATCACTTCATTTTCTGCTTGCAAGCTGGTTTTCAAGAAGAGTGAAAAGAACCGGGGATTGTGGAGCGAGAGTTCGATTTCCATTAGTGGGAATGTTACACCAATTCCATGTGTATAGTCGTCATTTTGGAACTACTTTTGAAAGAAGTGCACTATTAATAGTCGTCACTAGCGGAAGCACGGATGATGTAATATATTCTTTGTTACGTGCATGAATTTTCTATTTCTTGCCTTGCATGAAGTATTCAAACTTTGTGTTGCTTTTCAGATATACAAAAGTTTGATTTATTTAACTTATTGATCGTAGTGATTATACTGAGAGTTTCGTCTACAATGGCTTTAAAGATGCATCTTCTAATATGAGTTTAGGTAACGCAGCAGACATCACATCCACTGGACTGTTGAGGTTAACCAACGACTTCGATGGTACGTACCAAATGAGTTTTGTTTACTATTCTCATCCAATCCGATTCAAGAATAATAATACAGGTGGTGGTAGTGTTTTTTCCTTCTCTACTTCGTTCATCTTCTCTATATTACCAGAATCTCCAGGTTTACGTGGTCTAGGGATTGCTTTTATCATCGCACCTCAAGCAGAGTTACCAGGAGAAAAAGGAAGCGACCTGCCAGGCTTGTTTGATCAAAGAACCGATACACAACCTACAAACTTTGTCCTTGCTATAGAACTAGACACCATCCATAATAGAGAATATGATATCATACAGGGAGACCATGTAGGAATCGATTTCAATGATCTTACTTCTGTAATATCCAAACCTTCAGGGTATTATACGGAAAACAATGGTAGTAGCTTTCGCAACCTTAGCCTTGTAAGTGGAGTTCCAATTCGCGTTTGGATAGAATATGATGAGGTTAGTAAGAACCTTACCGTAACCCTAGCTCCACTTACCGTTCCTAAACCTGCCACTCCATTATTGTCTTACAACCATGATCTTTCAGATTTATTATTAGATTCCATGTACGTTGGCTTCTCATCAGCTACAAGTTTTGCACAAACATCTCATTACATCTTGGGATGGAGTTTTGTAATTAACAATGGAACAGACCTGCCCATTGATATTTCTCAGCTTCCTAAGCCTCCAGCAAAAGCACAAAAGAGCAAAAGAGCAGCAGCGAAATTCCTCGGAGTTGAGTTGCAGATAATTATCCCAGTTCTTGCGTTAACATTTATCATTGGCATCTTATTCGTCCTTGCGATAATCAGGAATTGTAAGATGGCAGATGATGTTGTTGAAGATTGGGAACTAAATTATGAAAGGTTGAGATTCTCGTTCAAACATCTATACATTGCTACAAACGGATTCAAGGAGAAAAACCTTCTTGGGAACGGCGGCTTCGGTAAGGTCTATAACGGTGTGCTGCCTGCTTCAAAGGTCAATGTTGCCGTCAAAAGAATCTCTCATAATTCAAAGCAAGGAGTACGGGAATTTATTTCCGAGATCATTAGCATTGGTCACCTTCGGCACCGAAACTTGGCACACCTCTTGGGCTATTGCAGAAGGCATGGAGAATTGCTACTAGTGTACGATTACATGGCTAATGGAAGTCTAGACAAGTTACTTTTTCACAAATACGATTCCGCCGCAGCACCAACAACAATTCTCGATTGGAACCAAAGATTTCAAATCATTAAAGGCGTAGCTTGTGCACTAGTATATTTGCATGAAGATTGGGAACAAGTTGTGGTTCACAGAGATATCAAGGATAGTAATGTTTTGTTAGATGGTGAGATGAATGCAAGGTTAGGTGATTTCGGTCTTGCAAGATTATATGATCGTGGAACCAATCCCAAGACGACCAATGTGGCCGGCACGCTGGGTTATATGGCACCGGAACTGATCAGAACAGGCAAAGCAACAACAAGCTCAGATGTTTTCGCCTTTGGTGCATTATTACTTGAAGTTGCTTGTGGTAGGAGACCAATAGAGTTAAATGTACCCGAAAACGAAGAGAGTGAAATTCTTGTTGATTGGGTCTTAAATTGTTGGAGAAGTGGTGCAATATTGCAAACCAGTGATCCAGTTTTAGGAAACGAGTATATCAAAGAAGAAATGGAGTCGGTATTGAAGCTAGGATTGTTATGTTCACAGAATGATGCAAAGGCTAGACCAAGCATGAGACAAGCGATGCAGTATTTAGAGGGAGAGTTGCCTTGCCTCAAACGGAATTGTGGGCACTTTATTATACCAACTCGACAGTGATGACTAGTTCTGGTGAGCACCGAAGTTGCAAAGGAAGTATGTCTCCGTCGATAAGTAGGACATCTTCAGTTGCAGAGTCGCTCCTTTCTGGTCCGCGGTAGTACAGCAAGTGTCAAACATAAACATTGTAAAATCTGGAATATATTGCTTGCACGTATTTCTGTAGTAGTTCCAAGATGAGGATGACTAGTATTACTCATCATGAGATGCATGGAAATTGCATTATTACGGCAAGAATTGTTCATATTCTGCCACCCTTGCAGAACAGTTTTTTACCACAAACCAGTTGTGAATAATTGGAATTACGATTACCCATTACAGCCTCTCTGATTAAGCAGATTAAACCTTTCTGAGTTTAATAGTGATTAAATGTCACGGGGTTTTGAATATTTAGTATATTTTGAGGTGCATTAGAATGATGATCACTATCAGGAGTCTCTATAGAGAAACATATGAAATAGAAAGTTTGGTATCTCTATTGAGATAGATTGACGCGGAGAGGAGGATGGATGGTTGTTGTCACTCCATTATTTACAAACAATGAAGTACCGGACATACATGCATACATTGAAGTACTAGGGTGTAATGACCCTTGAATACGTTAATTACTTGGAACTGGTAAAGTTTATTTCATGCCTACAGAATATCCCTTAATTTTGAAACAATATGTATATAAACTATGAATTTATAGTTTGAGCTTCTTCAGTGTCAAGTGAGAAGTAGTGGCTCCAAGCCTCCGACACAGATGCTCCAATTTGACAACAAATGGGGAAAGAGCCCTTAGACTTGGATTCATTAAAGTTCAGTTTCAAGAATTTCAATTGATCTGCACCAAACGCTGCTGCTGCATAAGCCCTATATCTAACACTGTCCACATCCAGGTTGTTACCACAATCAACCGATTTTACACCAGGAAGCAAAGCCACTGATAGAGTTAACAATCAAGTCCCTAAACACAGGCACGTATCATTGTACTGAAAAATAGAAACCAAGATTCTGTGTAGATGAGTGGAAGTCCTCAGATGGGTTCCAAATCAGCTAATAACTCAAGGAAACAACTGTGCAGATCCAACCCAAGCATTAACATTGAGTGCAGCAGTAACAGTAGATTGTTTTCCATTGTTAAATAGGTTGTAAAAAAGAAGAGGCAACTCTGTAATTCACTTATATCTACAAAAAAAAAATCTAGTCGCTAGTTTTCTCATATCAATCATTTAGAAAGTAATTTGTCCATGAGTTCACTGGATATGGTGATCCAGAGCAACATCAATTTGTAAAGGTAATCAATCAAATAAACGATTCAAAGGTTCAACTGAGCAAACAAAATACAACAAATCACCAAGACTAGTTTGTAAAGTAGATTAATCAAAGGGATCTAAGTTAATCAATCAAAGGAGTTAAAAAAAAAAAAACACAAAAACAAAGTAGTTATATTAATCAATGGACTATGAAAAGAAGATCTCAATACCCATTTACAAGAAACCCTATTAAAATTCAAATCTAAGATCCTGCAGGAAACCAACAGAAAAAAAATCAGAGATTTGGGTGAAGTAGGTGCAGCTCTTCAAATGCAGAGCTTAATATCTCAATCAAATATGAAATCAAAGCTTTGCAATTGAAGAGCAGTACCAGCTTCACCAACTCTACAAAATCCAGCAATGACTAAATTCTCAATCATTTTTCTGGCCTTACTTAACAGATCTGATTTGCAAACTCCATTAATCAAAGATTAGCTAATCAGTGGATCTTGCAAATCAAATAGTTTGCAAGTGATATTACTGAGTCGCCAGAGCAAAATGAAGAAGAAGATGATTAGGGTTTTCACTGTTATGATAAGAAGACTTCCTGAGAGACCTATAAATACACACACAAAAACAAAAAATAAAATAAAATAATGAAAGTAATATTTCAACCCCACCATAACAAAGAGGTTGGCCAAAACCTCTTTTTTGTAGGTCTTGCTGAACAGAAAACAGGCACTAAGAACATTTTCTGAACCAAAGTAAATGGTAGATATCTTTCTAGACAGATTGGCACTGTCAAGTGAACGGTGCCTAGCCTTTTCTGAGTAGTAAAACTGGTAGTTAAAGTGGCAGGCATCCACTGAGTGAGTTTTGCTCAACTGTGGTCTGACAGCATCACAAACAATCACCATGTTAGTTGTCCAATCCAATCAGAAACAACAAATTTCACCAAGAAAAAGAACCAAACTTTTAGGTTGTTAAGGTTGCGCAATATCCATAAGCTCTTAAAATACAACAGTTCCTGAATTTTACCTAGTTACAGAAAAATATCATTCTCCATAGTGTAGAACTGCAGAATACTCGTGTGCATGGTGGAAGGAGTAAAGAGTAGAGATGAGCGGATTTTATTGATAAAGAAAATTCTTAACTTCTTTGGTGCTCTAACAAGGATACTTTCAGTGGCTACTCTATGTCTTTGTTTGGTTGTACGAAATTAGTCTCAGAAAACTAATCCTTTAGATCAACCTAAATGATTACTACTTTCATTTCCAACTCGAAATTCTACAATGGAGAAATTACAATCTATCATACTTACGATCAAAATTGATATCATTCTGCTTCCACTTCTAACAGGTTATAATCTCAGCAAAAGATGATGTAATACTGCGAAAGAATGGACACAACTTCATCGTCGTCGTCCTGTAGTATTATACACCACGGCGATACTCCAGTTGCTTGGTGTTTTCTTGTAGTACCTGAGAATTGAGCAGAGGGTCAGGCACAAATTGGCTCCATGATAATGTAGACCGAGAAACGAACTCGGGAGAACGCTTTGGATAAAAAATATTTGTAGGATGAAGGTTACAAAAAGTTCAGGCTATATATATACATACTTTTCGGATGTGATCTGCTATTTTCTTGCACCCCTCTACCGCGAGTTGCATTACAGTTTCAAAGGTCTCCATAGGCAGTTTTGCATCCATCTGCCATTATATAAAGGAAATTTTTTCAAAACAGGGTCAAGCCATAAGCTGAATGTTTGCGCTTTTATAACACCGAAACAAATTCCTCAGAAATTGAACCTGAAGTAGGGTCACTTGGTCCATCTTTGATAGAATTCCAACAGAGACATCAGGGCCTCCTGCGCTATCTTCAACGTAGTTCAAATCTGACGAATCATAATTTAAGTTTGATTAGCAATGGAGTTTTGAAACTTCTATATGGCAAAACTTTTAAGACAAAAACAAACTTATTATTAACATACCGACCAAAGGAGTCCTGTTAAGATATCCAGCACTGCAAGAAGTGGCGAGATCACGCATTAGGATTCCGGCATCTGCAAGTGCCAAGGTTGCAGCATTTATGCAAGCAGACCTTGTTCCTGCAAAGAAGGATAACCCTCAATTTCGTCGAAAATATTAAAACAAAAATCACAGGCGTAAATGCATAAAACTTACAGACAAGATAAAGAACAGTAGGATTTTGGATCCAAAAGAATTTCCAATTCCTAGAATTTTGGATCCAAAACAAGCAATTGTCATACGAGATGTGATCATCAAATATTTAACTATCGTTCTGGATTGATTGCAACAGTGTTTCGGCTTACCTCCATCAGCTTGAAGAACTTGGACAAAAACGTCTATCTGCAGAACACATATTAAAAGGAGCTCAAAAAGGGAATATACATGCTGCATACAGGAAAGAGATTGCTGCAAAAGTAGTTGTAACAAACCTGGGAACGAGGCATTAGGTGTGTCATAATGCAAGCTTCCAAGATTTGTCGTATAACAAGAGATATCTCCGTGGATCGCCTTCACATAACACAAGAAATTCAATGGAATGCAAAGATTTCAGTCTACTAAGGTAACTTATGTACTAATCAAGTCATCGTGTACTCTTTTTGAGGATATGAAAGAAACATGTGAAAGATAAAGAGTCAAATCTCAAAGGCATTCTTGTTAGTGCTAGCCTAGATTCCAATACAAATTGTTCTTGCAAAGTCAAAAAGAACTTATCGGTTGCTGGTTAAAAGGCATGCTACGAGCTTCAATAACTTTTAAGAGGTTAACAATGAAAACGACTACCTGTCACCCTTTGGTTTCCTCATTCGATCTCCAGTACTAAAGTTAGCCATGCCATACTCGCACCTAACCTGTGCCAAATTTTAAAATACAACGTGAAAAAAAAAACGGCGACTGTAAATCAAAGGAGTCAAGGACAGCCAAAATAAATTAAAAAAATCAAAAGCACTAGAGAGATTGAGATTATAATACATACCAGAGCCCGATCATTCAATTGTTGGCTCCTATTTTCAACCTATCAAAAATGAAACTCTCTATAAGTATAAATCACTGGTTCAATTTTCGGTAAAATACTATCTCTTGTTAAGTGTCCTGCTAGCTGTACTACTCATTGTGCTTTTCCACGCAGATTTTTTCTGCTGACCCAGTTGGAGGAACATAAACCATTTGTGCATGGGTTAAAGCTAGGAGATAATATTAATACAGTATATAAATAAAATCAAGGCCGGCGCATAAAGCTCAATTACATACACGTTTAACTATTTCACCTCCCCACTTGTGAATATGTCTAGTCAAAAGAGTCAAATATAGGTAAATCAGATGAATCACTGAGAGTCTAGTTCATTTGACTACTCAAATAGATAAATCAGATGAATCACTGAGAGTCTAGTTCATTTGACTACTCAAATGTATATTAGTTTTTGTATGCGCCTACGCCCATATTTTTACTGTTAAGAAGTTTACTTTTGAAATGACTGAGGCTGCGAAGACACTAACTTTGAAAAATAAGGTGCTTGATCTTTACCTCTCGAGGTCCATATACTACAGCTATAACCTTAGTGTTTCCCATTTCGAAAACAGCAGACCTGCGACAATGGAAGCACAGAGAAACTATTACGGTTTAACTCCAGGACCATATACAAAACATATCCCACAATAGAAAGACATTTTAGACATCTAAATATTAAAGAATGTTATGCGCATATGTAGAAAAGAATCTACGTCCACAAAGTGTTTAAGGAATGGGAAGTATTATACCCGTCTGCATTGGCAACAGCACCAAGCTCTGCACGAATCTGCCTCATCTGTAATTATGAAACAAAATGTTTTTTGAGATACTATGTTAGACTCGGAAAAAGAAGAAGAACCCCATGTAAAATGAAATTTGTTGTTTAGAATGTGAAAGAGGAAAACTTGACCTCCATAGGACGACGACCATCTAACCGGAGGCCTTCAGGACTAACATACTCCATCTCTGAGAAAAAAACAGAAGCAGGTGTGAAGATGACATAAGATTTGTACAGTAAGCTATATTGGACAATTTTATAAGTAGAATTGATAGTAGTTTTTTATTGGGTTTCACAACAAGAACCAAACAATACAAATTCTATGAATCTTTGAGATGCTTGATTCGATAATTAGACAAACATGAAACTTCATTAAAACCCAATAACAAGAATAACATGAAAGTGTTAATAAATTGGTCATCAAAGCTTAGCTTAGGAGCCTCTAACCATCACCTCCTTACCAGCCCTTTTATCAAGGTCTCACCATCAAATTTTGCTAATTCTTGACGGACTATACTCTAAACATCTAATAACCTAACGACACAGTGATGCAAGGTTAAATGAGCAGAAATTCAATGGGTTGATAGAAAACATTCAAACCTAAAAATTAAGCCCTAGTAACCACTTTTGTTTTCATTCAACCAAAGCTCAAGTTTCCTAAAAAGGATTGAACTCAGAGAAGCTTAAAGAAAAAGAACTTACCAGAAATTACTGCCCTAAAACACAAATCAATCCAAGGGGGACTTGTAATTGAAATTGGAAATTGAGATTTTTCTACCCTTCTCGCTTGTCTCTGAGAAAGTCAGGGAATTGAATGTGTTGGGGTTTAGGGGTTTAGTATAGACTTGTAAACCAATTGTCTAGACTAGAGGTTCACCTAGTCTTTTCCATGTATTCTTTGGTTATTTACCCCTGAACTTAGGTCCTGGCCCTACCGGATCAATGGATACCCCTAAATCCAAAATCGTAGAAGAAATAACATCTCATAAAAGTAATGTCTATCACTGTTCCACGGCATCTTTGGCTCTTAAATTCTCGGGGGCAGAATGTTTTGGTGAATACATGATCAAGGTAGTTAATGTCGTGTATCGTTTGGGTCTTATTCATCTATACAAATGATATTATCTGTTTTTATAGGCGATACTTTATTAGTTTTTTTTTTTAAAATATTTATTATTTATCAAACAAAAAAATAGCATAGTTATATAAAGGTATGAGCTTTCTCTCTATGATAGCCTAGGCTATCAGACGGACGTCATTTAACGAGGACCCCGATCCGGCGGTTGGGAAGCTGCAGATGGAGTTTTTCAATGGACGCCTAGGAAAGTTCTGTTAATGTTAAGTTGGTCATGTGGGTGAACCAAATATTGGGCGGGTTTAAGCTCTTGGCCTTTTCTCTCTGTTTTCCACGTAGAGTTGTGAGGTTTCTTCTTCTACTTACTAAGTTTTTCTTTGGTTTCTCCGGACCGGCATTGCCGCCACCACAATTACCACCAGCAGCTATACCTTCATCTACTTCTCCTTCTCGAGGAGCAAAAATGATTCGAAGTTAACCACACATCTTCTCATCTTTTAGTTGATTTCAGTTGGTCATGAAGGGATTTGCTAGGTAAGAAGAGATTTTGTAATAGTAATTGAATTTTGTTAATATTTTAGAAATTAAAACCTAGGGTTTCATATATCTAGTGGTAAATTTGGGGGTTTTAAATATATTGTTATAAGTTTAATGGTTGTTGTGTTAACTTGCTAAGAAATACCAATTTATCAATTTCTTATATGATTTTAAGGTTTTCTGTTCGTTTTTGTTTCGAGTTATTGAGTTTCTCTGTTATATGCTTTTGATTTTTTTGTTTCTGCAATTTTGTTGATGAGTTTTTGCAAATTCTTGGGTAATTCCATTCCGTTTTTGTAGATTGGTTAACAACCTGTGGACAATGGCATTCAATATATAGATAAAAAGTCAACTTGTTGGGGTTTAGGTGCCTTCATTAGCTCCTTACAGATTGATTCCAGACATGAATCTCCTAATTGAGGCCTATTGTTTGCATACAATTGAGTTTGTGTTTGAAAATTAGGTCAAAACAATGTAAGAGTTTTGATTTTTGGTATCAGCGTTTTCTCTGACTGGCGGACTGAATTTCTTAGGGCTTATGAGATGTTCACTTCGTGCAGGTTGCTTGAATAAAGTCGGATAAATAAATTGAGTTTCATTCAGTTGCATTCGTTGTTTTCTGATTAGTTAGTTCCTATTTTTGTTCTTGCTTTTCACAATATGTTATTGCGATTGTCATCCTTCATACAAGTTAAATATTAGATTGTATTGATGGCATTATCTTATCGGTGAGCAACGATGATGGTTGGTTCAGATTCCAGCATAAAATGGAAAGATTAGCATTCCTGTCTATATGTCTATTTGATTAGAGAAACAAAAATCCCCAGTCTAATTTTATACAACTATATGCAGGTACAAATTAGGGGAGGAAAACATTTCTAGCTAGATGTCTCAGCAGCTTGGTTTTTCGAGGCAAATCAGGCTCCAAAGGAAGCTTCTCAATAAGGATGTTGAGAAGTCATTTAGAAGGCAGCTCAGGAAATGTGATAGTCATTTGTATACGTTTCCGGTTAGTAGCTTTTTTGGTCTCTTTAAACAATACATAAAGGGTTATTATGGGACTATGTCGCCGATTTAGGTATTGGTAGACAAATTCGGCCTGACCGATATAGTGGTGCAAGACGGCAAGTAAGAGAGGACATGGATGACACTGAAAATATAGTACTGCTCATTGGAGATGGTAATTTATCACCGAAAGGATAGTTTACACATGGAGAAAGACACAGCAGCATAGTGCGGAAGATTCCCAAAATTGCATTTGAGTGCAGTTTACATAGTTTGACTGGATAATCTGGACTATTAATATAATAAAACAAAAGGTAATCATCGCTGATTTGACTGTCCATTTACTTCCTAGATTTTGTCTACTGGATATGAGCTTTTTTAACTTCAACGTAAGCGCTTTTTTCCCTACCCATCTACTATGATACGCAGGGAAAAGCGCTTTCAACTTGGATGTCACTACATGAAACTGGATAGTATTGTCCAATTGGCTACCTGTAGGAGTTGTTTAAGAGAATATTTTCTCAACATGATATGTACGTATGGTGACCTACAGTATTTTAACTGGATGATCTGGATTATTAGTATAATAAAACAAAAGGTAATCATCACTGATTTAACAATCCATTTACTTCCTAGATTTTGTCCACTGGATATGAAATACGTTCTCGCATTTATTTTAATTTTAATTTATATCTATCGTGGCAGTGACTCCCTACTACAGTGAGTAGACAATATATTCTAAATGTGACCTCAGCTGGAGAATGAGAATGGTGTATTCGTCATATATTACTTGCAAAAAAAAAATCTTATCAGGTTTGAAATATCATCAGATAACTTGGAAGAATTGACAGTGTGACTTATTATAATTTAAATTTTTTCTAGGTGGTGTTGTTGTCACTAATGTTGTATCTGCAATTATTTTACAGATGAACAAAATAACTTCGTGGAAATGCTCATTCTCCTGAAGTCTGGGTAACAAAGAGAAGATTGTGCATCTTCGCCGTCTTTTAAGCAGACAAACAATGTTCGTAACTATATTACTGGATGTGCTTTTCATGGGTAGGTTTGATGTGGTGGTAAATGGTGAATGCTCTCTAAGTCTTCACAATAACAAACGAGAGAATAGGTAGCAGGATCCTGTGTGCGACAGAGATATGTTACTTCTTGAAAAAGTGGGTATTTACTACCACTGTATAGGGTTGCGTATGATGATATCTTGTTGTAACAACACGACTGCCACAAAGCCATAGCGTTGGACTTTGTGGCAGTAAATAGAGCTACTTTTAAGAAGTTATATCTAGAGGCAATCCAAATCTATTTGAACCAATGGAAACTTGATAATTGTTGTTGTTGGGGCTTTCGATGCAATAGTAAGACATGTATGGTGTATTCTCACAAACATAGTCAGGTGTTAACCTTGGTTCCATCTCTTAATTGCTTAATTTCCTCACTAAATAACGTTATTTTACGTTTTTAATTTCTTGATCTGTTCTAGCAGTTTCATTATATATAATTGGGTGGAAACCCTAATTTTGTTTTCACCATCATCAAACTATCAGCATCAGGCTATTGAAGCGAAATATGAAGAATCCCTGGTGATTTCACGGGTTTTCTTTTTGTGGCAAGTTTTTTTTTTTTTTTAAAAAAAACTAATTTATTTTGTAGAACTTTTAAACCCTGATTATTATTTTTTGGTGATATAATTTTAGGAATTCTTAAATAGGTCCTGAATTTTGTTTGTTGGTAGAGAAGAAGATGTATTTAATACTGATGAAATCTGAGTACTACATGATTTAACCATTCAATTTCAATATGAGGTTAACATTCAATCATCTTAGATTTTTGAATTATGTAAATTGGAATTGACTAATATACTATTCTAATCTTCACTGCCCTAATCTTCACTTACGGCTTTCCATCTCCCGTATTCTTTTTACCTTACAGCTTTCCTTTTCCTTGATCTCTTTTGGTCTATTTCTTTCTCATCATATTTTGTCATCTTGACTCAGTGTTATGTTGATTTGTTAACAGGTACATAAACGAGAATTCTCAACCAGGTGAGAATTTGACTCACTGTTATGTAATCTTTGCTCTCGGTGTTTTGTTTTTCCCCCCCGTAATACAGTATCAATAGGTCCCTAATAGCGACTATGTACTTACCATATATTACATGAATACCGAAGCTACGGAATATTCCATCTAACACCTGCACCAGCTTCTCTAAAAATATTTCGCTCATTGATGTTTTGTTTTAGGGACAATCAGAGGTTGAATTGGAGCTGAGGTCGTAAGAAGCATTTGAAATATATCCTCTGGCCAAATTTCATGGTACGTTGCAGATGTATATCTCTTATTTGCTGCATACAGTTCAGTTGACTTGCAATTTAGATTATTCCATCTTTTATTTTTATGTAATATTATGTCAGAGTATTGTGTGTGACTTGGATACCTTATTCGAGTGAACGACTCAGGTGGCAGAGCTCAGTGCGACACTAACATGAGATATTTGAATCTACCAACTCCAATGAAGATCTATAATTGTTATAGTATAATGGGTAACACAATTGAAGTATTTACTATTGGAATTTCTGTTTTGGTTAATAACAATTTTTAATTGATTTTAAAATCCACAGACAGATGTTGTTTGGTTGCATTTAGTCTCTAGCTATTATACTTTGCTTGCCCAGCTATTTTTTGTTTGTAAAAGCAGAAAACCGCAGTTCTACAAAGTAATGGCCTTCATTTGAGATATTCTGTCGTACACCTAATTTGGCATCTTTTTTACATGGCTTTCATTGGTACAATCTGAAATTTTACACCTTTGAGGCAGAAATTACAATCTAAGTTGAACATTCATTCAAACTGGAGGTTCAAATCACTGAGGTAACATCTGATTTTTTCTTCTTTGCTCTCTTGCCACCCATGTAAGTAGATCTCTTTACATGAGTAGGAAAAAATAGATTTACCAATTCGATTTTACTTCTTCATTGGTTTTTCTGAAACTAAAGATGTGAATGTTAAATGCTTTTGTAGTTTTAGTTCAATTGAATTGATGGGTAAATTTATTTTTTCGGGGTATAAATGTGCCGAAATGGATAGTATGCCTGCTGCTATATTCCTTTGAATAATGTGATTGATGTTGATATCATATGCAGTCTAGCATATCACAGTTTTATCACTATGTGATAAGATTGTCGGTACTAAAGCTACATTAGTGGAGGGAGTCATGACCCATAGGTTTTGGTGGCTTCTCTACTTAACTATGAACATCTTGGGAAAGAGGTTTATTAGCGAGTCGCTCTTAACTCAGTTTCAGCCTTTACTCTGATTGTTTCTTAGTTATATACAGGGGTCATACATCTAACCTCCCTCTCTTACATTTTTGTGTTATATACCCTTGCATCTCATTATTTTTCAGGCGGAATCCAATATAGCTGTGGAATACTGAGTAATGAGCATGAAGATTCGTGATTTTCTTAAATTTATTATTAATAATAATGCAATCTTGAAACAATGTGGTAGTAGTTATTCTTATGTAAGAATATCTTTACCTTTTATGACCTCGAGTAGCTGATAATTGCAGCTCATATCCTTGCACGTTTTGCATTATTGATTTGGTTCCCCTTAATTAGAATACGTAAGAAACTATATGAATCTCATCTGAAATCTGCCATGCGAGAGGCCCAACAGTAGACCTCCAGGATCATATGGTGGAAAATCAAGTGTTGCTGAAAAGTCGCAGTGATCCAGAAGCATGTATTTTAGTCCAGATTGAGTTCGTGTTAGAGGCAGGGTCTCCGGCTTTCAATGCAGTTTCTGCTACGTTGAAGAGCTCTAATGTAGAAGTCTCTTTATTCCACCTCCAACACTTAGAAAGATCTATCCGAAGTCTGTTACCCCTGGATATAGCAACATTCACAGCTTCAACTGACACCAACAAGTGCTCCATCTAGAATTCTTAAACCTAAACGAGTTGATGTTGATACCATTTCAGTTTTATTTGTGTAATCAATATAAATTGTTTACTCTTCTGACTTTTCTTTCTGATGCCATGTTACAAATGCAGCTACACTCCAAGCAAGTTAGAGAGAAATTCAGACAAGAACCCTCAAAAGCAAGTTAGAGAGAATCAGAAGGTAAGTGCATGTTTTCCGCACTCCATTGTTAATACTGGGTGTATTTTGTCCATTTTATTCTTAAAACTGCTATTGCTAGCAGTCTGATGTAAAATTTCCCTTTTCAGATGAACAGCTCAGGCTTCACAGGCCTGATTCGCAGATATATATGCTCAGGCTTCCGCTTCATAATATCACTGAGATAGTCATTCAAGTGCTACCCCTGCAAAAAAAAAGGTAATGAAGACCCCCCGCAAAATCACAAACTGATCTGTAAGACCTAAGGCTAACAACTTTCCTCCCATCACATCAACATAAAGTGATTTTTCACGGTCAAGGAGGTACAATAAACCGTAAACGGGTGCAAAATACTGGGAGGTTTATTCTTAAACTAATTCACGTTCATGGTAAATACTTCGGTATTAGTTGAATTGATCTACATCACTTTTCTTTATGTAGGAGTTGTAAGAAGTAGCTACCTACAATAGTTGTGAGCGCGAACAGATTTATTGGTTTGTTGGTCTTTGCATCTCAATATATCCAGGTAACAACATGTAACATAAATATGGATTCATTTTCTGCCATTAACAAAGCTCCATTATCCTAAAAAAAAAGGAAACATAGCGTTTTTTAAGCTCATTGTTTCATGTTCATCGGTTGGGAAATAAAACTCAATTATTTCTTCCAAATCCTGTTTAAATATTTTATGGATAGTTTCTTAGAACACAACTGTTTTAATATTCAGAGTTCTTATCGTTTGCGTAGTGGTAGGTAACATCTTAGTCGTGATTTCTAGACCTAAATTTTTTAAATCCTATGTAGTACAAGCGCAACGAGTATGTCAGAATTTAATCTTTTAAAAAAAAAATTGTTTTTGGTTTCTTTCAGTAACCAAGGGTTTTTATTTTTGCCCTAATGTAATGAATATGTAGGGGCCAGTGATAAATGCCAGAAAGAGAGAAGAAAGATAATTGATGGGGTTGATTTCCAACATGTTCCCCTTAATGAATACAAGCAGAACATGCAGTCAATAGTCTCCTTCATTAAGGTCCTACTTCGCTCCCTCTGTATCTAAAATTATTTCGTTGTCCAACAGTCACTCATGAGATGGTACGCATGTGGTGTTGCAGTATGCTTCTTGATACCTCTATCTCTTCTCTGACTATAATTTTGGTGTTGCAGTATGCTTCTTGATACCTCTATCTCTTCTTGATAGAATATGTACATATTTGATGGTTCTTTCTCACATGGTAGGAATAATAAAACTCTGACAGACGGGGAAAAATATACTTTGGCTGAATTACACATTCAGACAACATTAATTGCTACAATGTAATGAGTTAACGTTTTTTTACCCATTTTCCATGTTGTGCAACAGTATGATGCAGTGGGAGACTTATTTTTGGGGTTATAATCAAAATCTATTGATTTTTCTAGATAAGAAAGCTTAAAATGGGAAATGTTTCGTGACAAGGGGGTAATGGGACCGTGGATGCCGAGGAAGCGTGATATTGGGGATTCTATGACTTTGACTAATATCCATCAGGTGCTTCACTTTCTTATATTTTGTTTTGTTAATGCACAAAATTTGGGAATGTGTGATTATTTGGGCGGGAGGTGAGAACTGTGAGTATTTGTCATCGCTTTTGTTCTGAGAAGTTTCTAACCATCTATTTCCAGCTAATATTACTTTCTTATATGTAAGAAACCACTGGAATTTCAAAACTTTCAATGTATTACTATTAATCCATGTATAGCTTACATGGTGTGTCTGAAAGTATCACATAACTTCCACATCAACTTGACATGCCAATGAGAATTAATACTGTTTTATTACACAAATCTTGAAGCTTTCCTGGTATAGCATCAAATTTCATTTACTGAAAAACGAGAGCTATTCACACATCTTGCAGTTGGCTTTGCTTCTTTAAAATCTATCTTTGGGTACCAAAAATAGTGAAGTTTTTATAATATCTTGGCACTTCAAATCGGGTCTTTAATACCTTGTTGTCTTGCCACGATTAGCACATCACCTTAATGATTGTATATTATTCTCCCCTCCATAGCCATGGGCCTTTTAATACCTTGCATTCTTGCCACGACTAGCACATCATCTTAATGACTGTATATTATTCTCCCCTCCACAGTCAAGAAGTATTTGTCCCTGTTGCTCCTCTTTTGCATTTCAAATGCACATAATAAATGCACATAGTGTTTACGTAATTTATAGGAAAGCATGTTAATATATCACAGTATCCGTGGAGATTTTTTGTGTGCATGCCCTACTCAATAGATAGTAATGCTCAGTTTGGGCTTTTCTATTGGTATTTAGGATTTGCTTCTTATGTTTCTTAAATAAATTTCCAACGTTCTAGGCATGTATCTTAATCAGTTGAGTACTAAATAGTTGGGGTTAACGAAGGACTTCTTTAGTATGTATTCCCTTTTGTAAGGTCTTAAGTTGGCATAATGATCCGCAATTTCGTGAGTTCATCATGATGTTCATACCCCTTACTATAGGTTGCACTATTTAGAGGAGTTAAACAATCTGGATGCTTCTGAAAAATCATTTGGTGGATTGGAATAATATGCACTTTATAGAATCTATAATTTTATTTGAAACTATAAATTATTATAAAAGCTTATTTTTGGCTTTTAAAATTTTATCCATCTTTGTAGGATCTATCATAGGTGCATTCTAAGGATGAGAAACAGGTGTTGCGTTAGCATGTTGAAGTCTGTTGTCCAGTCTGAAGAGTTCCTTACAAACTCTAAAAGTTGTGTAAAAAAGTGGATGCTGCATTTCTCAGCTTAGGTTGGTTTTGACTCTTTTCACAGTCGGTTACTAACATTTTTGGGTCTGATTTGTTCTTTTTTGATTTATTGAATGGATGTTTGAGAAGTTTTTTGGGTCCTAATTTTCTTCCCTTTTGGTATGTCAGCTTGATATAGCTATAATGCCCCGCATCTCCCGTTTGACTACATAAATCATCTGAAGAACCCAAGGGAAATACGTGAAGAAGCCGAGAATGCATATGAAGCAGGGTTATAAACTTAAGATCATGATATAGAGACAAACGATATAGACTTTAAGATCATGCATGATGTTAGGGTTACATGTGCATACGAAGTAGGGTGTCAGGTACACTCTCTTCTGGATATCCCTTCGTGAGCAAACAATTGGAATTGTATTTGTTGTCTTAGCTCAAATGGCAGAGCATATGGTGTTTACCATGTAGTTGTGGGTTCGACTCCCACAGATAGCATAGCTGTATGAGTAAGCAAAAACGGTACATGCATTCTGATACCCATACAGAGATATAACGCGACATAGGCATACATATAAAAAACTTTTCATCTCTATATTATAAATATGGCGCGACATAGGCATACCTGTAGAAAACTTTTCATTTCTGTATTTTCTCTATCAAACAAAAACCAATATTGTTTTCTCAGCACTTCGTTCAAAAGAGAATATGTTGGAAGTTGATTGCGCATTACACTTGAGTTATTTGAAGATTTTTGCGAGAAGATGATTGCATTTGCATATGACCTCTGAGTTCGTCTGTAAATAAGATCAATTAGCTGGAACAATAATTGTGATGAAAATAAATTATAGTGGAACCTGCAAGTAAATTAGTTATTATTAGTTTGAAGGTACTTTTAAATCTATTTGAGCTCTTTTAAATTATAGATGAAAATAAATATATTTGTGCTCATAAGTTTTCTCAAATCAGTCTGTTAGATATGGGATGCAATTCCA
>NC_039358.1:48638930-48639220 GCF_003573695.1 Papaver somniferum | reverse complement strand
TACCAAGCACCAAGTCCGTGTCTACTTGAAATTATTTTTTGCAAGTTTTTAACTTGATAAATAATTTATTTAAGAGTTTTATTTATGAAAAAAAGTTACTTTTTTGTGTTTAATTGTTTTACAAGAAACAAAACTCCTTTTATAAGAAAAAAACCTAAACCTAACTTGATTTGCAAGTTAATTTTCCTATAAATAGAACTCGAAAATCTCTTTTCAAAACACACAAGCAGCGACCATCTCTAGGTCTACTTTTCTTCATCTTCTTGCTTTTATTTTCGTGCGGCGTTTTA
>NC_039358.1:47970211-48000621 GCF_003573695.1 Papaver somniferum | reverse complement strand
AAAAAAAAAAAAAAAAAAAAAAAAAAAAAGACTCATTTTCCAAATTCAAATGATTTTTTTCCTTACGAGGCATGCATGAAATTTAAATGAAATTCTTGCATCACACACATGCACATTTTAGGTAGGTAATCCACTAAACACCCCTTCCATTCTAGATTAGAAATCGTTAAAAAGTGTCGAGCAAAAAATTAAGGAAAAAAAGAAAATCTTTTTGTTAAAGCAGAAGTTGAAAAAGAAAATATTTTTCAATATCAATTTGTTTTCTTCTAATTTTCTTCTCATGTAGATATTCTTTTCAAAGTTAGAAACAAAGATACACAACCAAAATTTTCCTAATTAAAAAAAATAATAATAATAAAAAGGACAACATTATGATAGTAGTTAGGTTTAGGAGGACAGACAGAGAAGAGAATATACACATCTTATCAAACACTTCCCCTTCACTCACCTAACTAAGCAGCTTCACACACCTCTTCTTCAAACTTCAAAAAACTGCAAACCACTCCCCATCTCTCTCCACTGAATGACTCTACTCTACTCTTTCATCTGTACATAGATTCAATCAAACTCCAGAAATTAAACAAAAATGAGGTTACATCTTCTTCATCATCATCATCATCATCACCTTCTTCAGGTTTTGTTTCTCTTCTACATCATCATCACCAGCCAAATTACAGCAAAACAAACCCATTTACCAGAATTCCAAGCTTTAATTTCTATTAAAACATCTATCTCAGATGACCCAGAGAACTCATTATCAACCTGGAACATTTCTACAAAACACTGTACATGGACTGGTGTATCATGTGATTCTACTCATCATAGGGTTATTTCACTAGACATTTCTAATTATAATCTTACTGGGGTTTTGTCACCAGACATTGGGTTTCTTACAAACCTTGTGAATCTTACTGTTGCTGGTAACTCATTTTCTGGTCCAATACCTAGAGAAATCTCTCAAATTTCTGGTCTGAAACAGTTGAATCTCTCAAATAACATCTTCAATGGAAGTTTTCCTTCTGAGCTTTCTAGTTTACAGTACTTGGAAATACTAGATTTGTATAACAATAACATGTCTGGGTTGTTACCAGTCGGAGTTTCAGAGATGAAAAATCTCAAACATCTGCACTTTGGTGGCAACTATTTTGAAGGTAAAATCCCACCAGAATATGGAAGATTGGAGTCTCTTGAGTACTTGGCAGTTTCAGGGAACTCACTTAGTGGTGTTATCCCACCAGAGATTGGAAACTTAACAAAATTACAGCAACTGTATCTTGGTTATTACAATATGTATGAAGGAGGAATACCATCTGCAATTGGGAATCTCACTGATTTGGTTAGATTGGATATGGCTAACTGTGGGTTATCTGGTAGAATCCCACCAGAAATGGCAAAACTACAGAATCTTGATACATTATTTCTTCAAGTGAATGGGCTTTCAGGGGGGTTAACACCAGAGTTGGGGCAGCTAAAAAGCTTAAGATCTATGGATCTATCTAATAATGTTCTCTCTGGGGAAATTCCTCAAACATTTGCTGAGCTCAAGAATCTCACTCTACTGAATCTGTTTAGAAACAAATTACATGGTGCAATCCCTGACTTCATTGGAGATTTACCTGAGTTGGAAGTTCTACAGCTGTGGGAGAATAATTTCACCGGAAAAGTTCCTCAAACGCTTGGATTGAATGGGAAACTAGTCTTTCTTGATCTTTCTTCAAACAAACTCACTGGAAATCTTCCACCGGATTTGTGTTCAGGTAATCGTCTCGAAACTCTGATTGCTTTAGGGAATTTCTTCTTCGGATCAATTCCTAAGTCTCTTGGGAAATGCGAGTCGTTGAATCGTATTAGAATGGGGGAGAATTATCTTAATGGTTCAATTCCTGATGGGCTCTTAGGACTACCAAAGTTAGCTCAAGTTGAGTTACAAGATAATTATCTTACTGGAAAATTTCCAGAAATGTTTTCGAGTTCTGTAAATCTTGGACAAATTAGTTTGTCTAATAATAAGTTAACTGGGAATTTGCCATCTTCAATCGGAAATTTTAGTGGTGTTCAGAAGTTATTACTAGATGGGAATAGATTTTCTGGTGAAATTCCTTCTGATATTGGGAGATTGCAGCAGCTTTCAAAGATGGATTTCAGTAATAATAACTTCTCAGGCTCGATCACACCGGAAATCAGTCGATGTAAGTTGTTAACATTTGTTGATCTTAGTAGGAATCAACTTTCTGGTGAAATTCCAGGTGAAATTACTAGTATGAAGATTTTGAATTACTTGAATATATCTAGGAACCAGTTAATGGGCAATATACCTGTCAGCATTTCTAATATGCAGAGTTTAACTTCAGTTGATTTTTCGTATAATAATCTTTCGGGTTTAGTTCCTGGTACTGGTCAGTTTAGTTACTTCAATTCAACATCATTCATGGGTAATCCTAATCTCTGTGGTCCGTTTTTGGGTGCTTGTAAATCCGGGGTTTCGAATAGTACTGGCCATGCGAATTCGAAAGGTCCACTTTCAGCTACTATGAAGTTGTTTCTGGTGTTGGGGTTGCTTCTTTGTTCAATTGTATTTGCTGTTGCTGCTATTATTAAAGCCAGGTCTTTGAAGAAAGCAATTGAGTCTCGCTCATGGAAGTTTACAGCATTTCAAAGGTTGGAGTTCACTTGCGACGATATATTAGATGCTTTGAAAGAAGATAATATAATTGGAAAAGGAGGTGCTGGAATTGTGTATAAAGGAGGAATGCCAAATGGTGATCAAGTTGCTGTGAAAAGACTTTCTGTACTGAGTAGGTCAGGGTCTTCTCATGATCATGGTTTTAATGCAGAGATTCAGACTTTGGGTAGAATCAGACATCGTCATATCGTGAGGTTATTAGGATTTTGTTCGAACCATGAAACAAATCTTTTGGTTTATGAGTACATGCCTAATGGAAGTTTAGGTGAAGTTCTTCATGGCAAAAAAGGAGGTCACTTGCATTGGGATACTAGGTATAAAATTGCAGTTGAAGCTGCAAAAGGATTGTGTTATCTGCATCATGACTGCTCTCCTTCAATTCTTCATCGAGATGTCAAATCGAACAATATTCTTCTAGATTCCAACTTTGAAGCCCATGTTGCTGATTTTGGACTTGCTAAATTTCTTCAAGATTCTGGAACTTCTGAATGCATGTCTGCTATTGCCGGCTCATATGGGTACATTGCACCAGGTATGATTGTTAAATTCAGTACATACATTTTTTTATGTTTGTTATCATACTTGTGCAGGGTCTATTAGTTTCAAAATGAGATTTTATCAGGTTATGGTCATGTAGACTATTTTTACCAACCGGCACTTGCATCGCTCATTTTTGTGTACCCAGTACAGCTCTAGTTTAAACTTAAAGTCGAGTTTTACCTTTGTATTGAATTTGCAGAATATGCGTACACATTAAAAGTTGATGAGAAGAGTGATGTATACAGTTTCGGAGTAGTTTTATTAGAACTAGTGAGTGGTAGAAAACCAGTTGGTGAATTTGGAGATGGAGTTGATATTGTTCAGTGGGTTAGAAAAATGACAGATTCAAAAACAGAAGGAGTTTTAAAGATTCTTGATCCAAGACTGCCTTCAGTTCCCTTAAATGAAGTAATGCATGTGTTCTATGTTGCAATGCTTTGTGTGGAGGAACAAAGTATCGAGCGACCAACAATGAGAGAAGTTGTTCAGATTCTAACTGAGTTACCCAAACCAGCAACAACACCGAATTCATCAACACTATCTGAAGGACCATCAACTGTTACCGAATCCTCACCACCATTGTCTCCTGGAAATATCTGCGAAGAAATTGCTGGTGTTAAGAAAAGCACTAAAGATCAGTCATCATCCTCGTCGTCACCGCCAACCGATCTTCTTAGCATCTAATTGAGATCCAAAATGTGGATCGTTTTTTGTAAAAGAAATCCTAATGATAACTCTTGGGGTTCTTTTCAGTTTTTATCTTCTGTTATTATGAGTTTTTACTGTAGGTTGGCTTTCTTTGTCTTTTTGGGAGTTTCCTTTAGAGATAGGGGGTTGTGTATTGGTTATTAGTTAGTTTTCTTGTAAATCAATTGCCGGGGTTGGGTGTTCAATTTCTATATATAAGCTTTTTCAGTTGATCGCTTGCTCGTTGTTGCTGTATCGCTTACTACTATTCCTCTGCAGCCTCTGCTGCTCTGCAGAATGTCATAATATGTGCATCCTTGAGGCCTTGAGTTTTGTATCAGTGGCCGATTGCCTGGCCAAATTAGCTTTGAAGCTTTCAATGTGGCAAGCTTTCTTGGCTTGTCGTCGTGTGAAGGCTAGACAGATTTGTCTATCAAGGCTACTAGATAAGAAGAGAAAACCTAAAGTGATGTAACTTTTGAAAGAGCAGCCGAGCAGGTAATGTCTTTATCTTTCTAGTTGTACGCTAAGTCAAATGGAAGACACATTATAAATGGGCAACAACAACTACTTGTTTTAGGTAAGATCCATTGTTTTAGTGGCAATGAATGTTCCCTTTAAAAAACGTAAGATCACTCGGTGAGAGGGACCTATATATATATATATATATATATATAGTGATATGCATGATTGCGTATTCTGCAATGCATGTGGAAAACCCACCAGGGAAAGAGATTTGACTCAAGTTGCATGATTTAATAACTCGGCACAGTTGGTAAAAAAGCTGAAATAGGTGCAACAAGACCACGCTTCAATGCGGCGGATGAAAAATTACCGGGCAGTCGGCCTGACAAGTTACAACAAGCGATGGCGCAGTGGAAGCTCTAGCTTAAAACTCTAACTTTGCGTCACAATTTTGCAAATTTTGGGTCATGGAATTCCAGATGATGACTCTTCAACCTCTGATCAATGGAGTATGGGATTATCCAACTTAAGCTCTTGAAATGACCCATAAAAAGTGTTCTCAACAAGAAACTTTAGAAATCCTGCTGATATCAATCAAACCACAACCTACTACAGTGGATATGTAGAAATTAGTAACCTCCACTTTTTCTTTTCTTTTAAAGTTAAAGACAAAATGGACTCTGGTCCCTTTATTGTGTAGCCTGCTTTGTTCGTTAATGAAAAGAAGTATGAATTTGGCCCAGTCAAGAGACAACTTGCACATGTAGTTACTGTTTAGTAAAATCAGTTGCAGCATCACATCCTGGGCTGTGCACATTATTTTGTTAGTCACGTTGCATTATTGAGTTACAAAAATCTTGACCGACCAAAATGCCTGATCATGACCTGACGAGTCGAACATCCCCCCGCACAAAATGTCAAATTCTGATAATAATGTTCTCTACATAGGCCCGTAAAAATAAAAAATCACCTTGTGTGAAACTCAATAGTTATAAATTATCATCATAGGGGGAGAATCCGCAAGGAGGAAAAGCCACTATGAATTTGAATGCTAAAGGTCCCAAATTTTTAGTGGATCATACTGTTCGTAGTTGCCCTACTTTTGGGATTACACTTCAATTATGTATAGTGTAAAAAAAAAAAAATTTGATCAAAAAAAGATGAAGATAATGGAAATTTGGTTGTTGAAATGGTGATTGACAATTAGTTGAGAAATCTTTATTGTGCAAGGACCATTTAACAATCGCCCTTTCGTTTAGAAAGACAAGTTTTTTGGAAGTCAATAAAGCAAGCACTAAACTTAAGCTTTAGGCGTAAAGAGGTCTGGTTTGTACCGAGGTGGAGGATTTTTGTAAAGCTATTGACTTCATGGCAGGATGCAGGAGAACCATTCACCGTGAGCCAGTTTGAGATGGCGAGGTGCAGTAAAATATCAATAATGGGCCGCTTAATGCCTTGATGCAACCTTGCAGTTTAAGTTGCCCATTTTGTGCAATTTTGCATACATTTTAGCATGCTTTACATTCCATTTCTTCCCCACAATACAATTTCATCATCTGTCGGGGCTTTAGGATATGAATGTGAATATCCAGGCGGATAGTAGGCCAAAGTATGCTGATCCTCGAAAGAATTCCATCCTCCGCTGTCTTTGAACTTCTCTGGGAACGCTGCGATTTCTCTCACGTAGTTACTCCAGTTGCGCCTTTCACTGTTAACATAGTACTTCACCCCTGCAGAGTTCAGACCATGTTTTATGTTGGTGAGAAATTTCAAAGGAATTGAGCGGATCTCAAGCACATCACGCTTGTAGTCTCTAAATATGACTGTCAAGCAATTGTTTCGTGTTCAAGGCGTGCCAGGTTAACAATCTCGATTTCGTGTAGTGGAACCACAAAGAAAGGTGTTTCTGTAAGCACAACTAAGGCAGAATCTGTCAGGGCCAAGGTGGCTGGTTTATCATCCTTGGGAAACTTCCCATAAAATTCAAACTCATCTAGCCACTGAAATTTTACAGATTGAAAAGGTGCACTCCCGCTAGTCCACTGAGTTACTTGGACTTTGTGGACAAAGTTTTTCAAATCTTCATCACGGCGGCGGAATCCCACCTCTCCGAGGATTGGCTTAAAAAAGAATTGGATATCCTTTGCCTCCACATTCCCCACCATGATAGGGTGCTGCAAGTGGAATTGCAAGAGAGTCGGACCACCCCTTAGCCCAAGATGAAAGAAATAACCTCCTTCTACATTTGCATGCATGAAATCCACATGAAAATCCCTGGTTAAGTATCTGAACCCGTTTACATGCGCCTCAAGGGTTTCAAGACCTGTTTGTGGGAAATACTAATAAGTCCTACAAATAATATATTAGGATGAGTTTGGTCTAGTTGACTCGGTCAATTGTCTGTTTGGTCTTTTTTGAAAATATAAATTATAGTTTGGCTCTAGAAATTATTGTTTGGTCTTAGGGTGTACAATCCCACGCGGGATGACATCATGGATGATGTAATTTTCTTCTGGGAGTGACAGAAATAGCCTTTTAGATCCATATATTTAGACTTTATTAGCAAAAAAAAGAAATCATTTTTAGATTTCGTTTCTCTCTCCTAGATTTTCAGATATAGTTTTTCTTGTTCTTTATTTTTTTTCTCTCTGAAGATGAAGATGACGATGGTGTTGAAGATGAAAGATGATGATGATGATGAAACAATGAAGATTTGTATGTTCTTTTTCTTTTGTATTGATGTTGTTGCTGTTGAAGATGGTGGAGACGATGAAAACGAATTTGTGATAAACTTTTTTTGCATGTTTTTGTCTCTGGTGCTGCTGATGATGAAGAAGATGAAGATGATGATGAAGACGACGATGATTTTTCGTTTTTTCGTCATTTTTTGCTAATGCTGTTGTTGAAGATGAGGAAAAAGATGAAGATCTGCTGCTGCTGCTGTCAAAGAAGATGAAGATTGAAACGAAGATGATGAAGATGATTTTTGATGCTGCTGCTGTTGAAGACGACGAAGATGATGAAGATGATGATGTTGCAGTTCATGCCATAAATGAACTCTGTTTTTTAGGTTTTTATATGGAGTTCATTTCTGGAATGAACTCTGTTTTTTAGGTTTTTATATGGAGTTCATTTCTGGAATGAACTCTGGTTTGTACAGGTGATTTCTGAAAAAATAAGTAGAAATTAACAGGAGTTCATTTTGAAGAATGAACTGCTCCAAAAAAAATAAGTAGAAATTAACACGGAAGGGTACTTTTGTCCATTTAATATTTTTAAATAATTATGGACCAAACGGTAAAGGGGTTTTCCCAAAGGACCAAACTGACTTGGGACCACCTAAAAAAGGACCAAACGATATTTTTCCCGGGAAAGATTGAGACGTCAGTTAACCTAACAACCCACTGCTCCGTATGCATCTTCAGCTCCACAGGAATGCGATTATCTATCTTTCTTATACGTGTACTTATTGTCACAGATGTTCTCTCAGAACTATATGTTGTACTAGACTGATCCTCGCATCTCCTGGCAGTTGCTCCCCTTAACCAGTAAGCAAGTCTTTCCTGCGTAATCATACGCTCCTGTTCTTCCTCCTCTGAATCATTCGCCTCATGAAATTTCACAAGCGCGGGATAGGCTACATATGAGGGGTAACGAAGATTTCCAACTAGCGGCACTGAGAATTCATACTCCATTGAAAAGAGATGCTGCAAAATCTGCGTCAGGCACACAAATTAGCGTAAATAAATCACAAAAAAGTTATTGGTACTCGATCATGCATGTATACAAGTTATGAACATCTCAGAATACACAAAAATTAGGGATAATAAAGATAAAAGGACCCTGAAGTTCATGGAGAATCCGTAATCACACAGACATACCTAAGAGAAATACTTCCTCCGTCCCATTATTAGATGACCTATTTAGTTTAAAACTTTGTCCCATTATTAGTTGACCTATTTTTATTAAACAAGGGATTTTTCTAAAATTATCCTTTTGATAGATTATCGGTAGTATAAGAAATATGTATAATTTGATATCCATAATTATATTCGTTGCGTAGGTGTTTTAAAATGCTTTTCAATGATATAAAGTTTACGAAAATCCATGATATAGTTTGAGAGATAAATCAATTCTAAATTTTACAAATTATTATCATAAGGATATAATTATAAAAAATGCTCCTTTTCATTTTTTACCTTAAAAATTGTGCAAACTTGAACTAGGTCATCTAATAGTGGGATGGATGGAGTATGATCTTATGTGTCTCGCCTCTTGTCTTCTGGCTCTCGACAGACAATTGTTTCTTACTTGCTCCTTTGTGCGAACAAGACCACTCCTCGAACTTCGCAAGGCTGCTTTTATATGCAGCTGCATGCAAATATATGGCAAGATGCCAATCGAAGCTACTAGTATTCCACTTTCCATAAAAGAATAGAATTCCGGCCGGCTCCCGATTCCACAATCTTTCCGCGTTGCCAAAAACTTAACAAGTCTCAGAAAAAGGAAATCCGGTTGACGTCGAAGGTTCCACCTGAATTTCGCCTCTTCCCTATATATATATTATCCCTCAGTACCCTTCCCTTTCATTATCGTTCAGTTACGCAGTTAAGTCTCGCTTTTGTATCTCTCAAGGAAGTTTTCAGTAATCATCATGGCATACAGACGATTAGAGGTAACGATAATCTCAGCAAGAGACATCAAAGATGTAAATCTATTCACAGAGATGGATGTTTATGTGCTCGCATCAATCGGTGGTGATCCAAGTACGCAAAAGAAAACACCAGTACATTACTGCGGTGGGAAAAACCCATGTTGGGATTTTACAACGAGTTTCTCGCTTGATGAATCACTAGCGAAACACAACCGACTGGTTCTAATATTGCAACTCAAATCTAAGAAGAGAATTGGTGCTGATCGTCATGTTGGTGTGGTTCATGTACCAGTTAAAGACCTTCTTGATAATCCTGGAACTAAATTTGTTTCTTATCAGGTTAGAATTAAGAACGGTAAATTTAAAGGGAATTGAATTTCTCTTACAAATATGAAGAGAAGAAGGTGTCCCAACCGGCAAATGTGTATGCAGCCGCCCACGTACCGGAGTCGTCACCGGCGTATAGAATGGGAGAGCCTGTTATGGCGTATCCTGCTGTGGTGTGTTCGAGTGTGCCGTATCCACCATCTGGATCAGGAGTACCGTATCAAGCACAAGGAGGGCCGTATCCACCACCATCGGTTGGGTATCCTACTGCTGGATATGGGAATGGACAACCACAACCGCCAATTGGGCATCCACCTCAACAGCTTGGATACGGGTATCCGCCACAACAACAGCCTGGGTATGGGTACCCGCCTCAAGGTGGGCACGGTGGACACCCGCAGCAACCTCCTATGGTGATGAAATAAAATGAGAGGCATGGGCATGGGGATGGATTTGGGTGCTGGATTATTCGGTGGACTTTTGATTGGTGATATTATTTCTGATGTTGGTGACTATGCTGGTGGCTTTGATTTTTAATGTTAATGTTAAAGTTTATTGTTTCTCTCCAGCTTGCTAAGAGTGTGATTTGAAAGATTGTTACTTGTGCATTTTGCTCTCTTAAAACACAAACCAAAGTTCACGTGCATCTCTCTGACTTCTCAGGCCATTAAAATCAACAAAAACAAATACCATGATTAGAATTTTGGCAAATATATGCTTGCATTTTTGGGGGAGCATTTTCATCTAAGAATGAGAGTGGAACACAATATTGATGAAAAATTGTTGTTTGGTTGAAAATTTTAAATCTTCGACTTTTCATTATAATGAATATGTAATGACACACAAGTAGGCCTTTACCGAGGATATGTATCTCAATTTTCGCTCCATGTAGCGCCAATCCCATTGTGCTCCTTTGATGGCAAGAATCGAAATAAATATTAAAAACAGTTGTTCCTTTTGCTCGTGTTAAAGTAGGACAGAATCCCGAATCTATCGAGTTTTTGGATTTGTTTTTTTTTCCGAGTGTGCAATGTTTGTAGGAGACTTTGTCATATATAAGAGTGAAAACGCGTGGGTCTAATAACCACACCCAATATTTCGCTTAGCAATCTGTATGGACTAACTCTAATATATTTCAAGAGAATCAACTAGACAGTCAGACTCAATCTTAAGAAAAGTATATCCAAGAGTTATATCTCTGTTTCTCAATGTAATCAGCAAATCAAACAGATAGAAATCCGTGAGCCTGATTATTATAAGAAACAACTTGGACGGTATCAAAAACCAATATCCAAGTGTCAATCAATTTAATCTGTGATATTTCAATTATATAGAAATATAATGCGGAAAAGAAATAACACAGACACCAGAAGTTTTGTTAACGAGGAAACCGCAAATGCAGAAAAACCCTGGGACCTAGTCCAGATTTGAACACCACACTGTATTAAGCCGCTACAGACACTAGCCTACTCCAAGTTAACTTCAGACTGGAATGTAGTTGAGCCCTAACCAATCTCACACTGATCAAGGTA
This sequence comes from Papaver somniferum, assembly GCF_003573695.1. Classification (NCBI taxonomy): domain Eukaryota; kingdom Viridiplantae; phylum Streptophyta; class Magnoliopsida; order Ranunculales; family Papaveraceae; genus Papaver; species Papaver somniferum. The sequence continues at coordinate 47,989,733 of NC_039358.1, read as the reverse complement.
CAGTCGCGTTCCTTATGCCTCTAGAACGACGCCAGATTCTGGCACTTGATTCCCTTAACTGATATCACCCACAACTAAGAGTTGCTATGACCCAAAGTCGAAGACTTGATAAACCAATCTGTCTCACACAGAAAAGTCTATTGAATAGATAAATCTGTCTCTCATAGATATACCTATGAGTTTTGTTCCATTTTTTGATAAATCAAGGTGAACAAGAACCAATTGATACACCAGACTTATATTCCCAAAGAACAACCTAGTAATATCAATCACCTCACAATAATCTTAATCGTATGGTAGAGAAACAAGATATTGTCGAATCACAAACGATGAGACGAAGATGTTTGTGACTACTTTTTATCTTGCCTATCGGAGATTACATCTCGAGAAAGTCTTAGAGAAGAAAGTACTCAATCATGATAAAAAACAACAAGATCAGAACACGCAACTACAGAGAAATAGTTGGGTCTGGCTTCACATTCCCAATGAAGTCTTTAAGTCGTTAACCTACTGGGTTTTGGAAAAACCTAAGGTTAAAGGAGAATCGACTCTAGTCGCAACTAGTATCATACAGGAGGTGTGGGGATTAGGTTTCCCAGTTGCTAGAATTCTCCCGTATATAGTCTTCAAATCAGGGTTTGCAATCAATATTACGTTGGTAACAAAGCATTCAATATTCACCGTTATATGAAAACCTGATTAGACTCAAGCTAATATCTTTCAACCGTTAGATCGAACTTAGCTTATTACACAAAAATGAAAAGTGACTTTATTTAGATATGAGTAACCGTACCTAAACATGTACACCTTTGTTGGCTCAACAATAGTTAACTGAAGTTAGCCATATGAACACTTTCATATCAACCTTATTCATCTTAACCGTAACTAGTTCAAATGACTCAAATGAAACTAGTTCTAGAGTTGTTCAATTGTTTATATTCTCATACAATTATACAAGACACAATTGAAGAAAAATCGATTTTGATTCACTCGAATCAATTCATGAACATTATAGCCACGGTTTGCAAAAGATTGCATTCCTTATTATATAAATGTATTAGTTCATGAACAAAATGATTTTAGAACATAACCTACTCAAGTACGCATACGAGTACGCATACCTAAGTGGCCGGACTAAGTTTGGGTTCGCCAGTATGCGAACGGGTACACATACCTTCCAAACTCAGTTGAATTTCCGGAACTTGAAGCTCACGCCAGTATGCATACCGATATGCATACTAAGTTCCCGGACTTTCATTAACCAACCAGTACGCATACGGGTATGCATACTATGGTTCCCGGACTTGGAATAACTTGCAACAGTTAGCATACAAGTACGCATACTGTGCTATATCCAATCACGGTTATTTGTTCTAAACTCCCATTTCAATCATTGAAATATTCTTAGAAGACGACAATAGTTGTCTCACACAAACTATTAGCTTCAAAGAAATTTTCAAGTGATCGAATGATCAATACGAAACATTCCGAGTCTACATCAAATGACTGTCTCACACAAATCATGTAAGATGTTACAAGGCACATGATCATCTTTTGACTTTCGTCAAGAATATAAAATGAACTTGGTTAAAGCGAAAGCTTACCAACACATATTTCGAGAAATATGTAAGCGAGTTAAACTCAGCTCGAAATATCAAATGTGTATAATCGAAGTCTATATAGCTATACGACTTTTGTATCAAATAGGAGATAGAGTAGATATACTTTTGAGTGATAGATGAGTTCAAGTCTCCATATACCTTTTTTTGATGAAATTCCACAAGCTCTCCTTAGTAGTTCTCCGTCTTCAATCGATGAACGTCGTGAAGTCAAAAGCTCAACTACACTTTCTATCCTAATCCGAGACTTATCTATAAGTAGACTAGAAATCAAGACTTATAGTTTTGGTAACTAAACTTGACAAACAAGCTTGATATAGCAACGCTTGCGAGTTCGGCCGTGCAGTGCTCTAACAAAGAGATTTGAGCTCTTAGAAACAACTTGGCTCTAAAAGGCGTCTATGATACCAGTCCAGGTTCGATTCTGAGGATGAAACTGAGAGGTGGGCTTCTTATTATAATGAAGGAGTATAATGATGTAATGGACTCTCCGTTAAGGCATGAATCTCCAAACACTGAATTGTAACCCATGATATTTTTGTGTATGCCTTATCGAATAGCTCACAGTTGGAAGTGTCGGTAGAAAAACCGTGGCAAATTAGAAATTCATTAAAAGAAACTTAAGGCGTTAGTATCCATGGTTACAGTAGCAGTAAAGACGTATAATATGGAGGATGTAGAGCGACTCTAAATGTTAGATTTATCCATTCATAATTTTTTATTAGTACAAAGGGAAGGGATAGATTCCCTATTAACATCACAAGTAAAATGTTTTTCTTTTTTAGTTAAGTATCTACAAATGCATTGCCCGACCTGTGAACAAAGGAAAAACTTTGAAAATCAGAATAAGAATTAACAATCTAACAAGTTGCTTCCTAAATAGCCTTGCATTGCCAAGAGATGGGAGTTCATATCTCATTCAGATTATTTGTTAATTTTATGCAGTCTCCCTCTATGCTGAAATTAATAAAATTCTTATCCATTCCCCACTGCGTCGCATACTCTTAAGGATTTGTTGATGACGGTGGTTCAAATTTTCCATTTTCAAAGTCTCCTACATCATCTCTTAACACTAGACCAAATCCATAGGGTTTTTCCTTACATATCCAAGATGCATCTACATTTATTTTATTATTCGTTCTAGTTGGTAATTTCCTGAAACAATCAATTTTATGCTTGGTTAGAGGTAGAGGATATGGGAATATCCTCATAATCCAATGCTCTCCCTTAACGACTTATCAAAAAATTTCAAATAATGTTTTTCAGATTAAGAATACGAGTCTTTTGCAAGACGTGGTAAATGAAAAAAATTCTTCTATGATTTTGAAATCATTAAAAAATATAATTATATAAAGGACATATACAAACCTTCTGCAATCTCTTGTATTATGAGATCCTCACTGTTTATGAAGAGCTCCAACCAATCATTTACCTTATCACAATCCTTAACCAAACTCTTCAAAAACCATTCTTCATCATTTTCTGTCTCAACCAAAATCTCGGCATTTACGTCATCATCATAATCTTAGAGAGCTCAATTAGTTCTTTGAAGCAATCAATTTGGTTTATTTTTTTTATTATCACATCTTCACATCATCATCAGAATCAAGTCACCCTCCAAGAAATTTTTCTTCGGTGCAGATGCTAGGATCGGTAATCAATGTCAGTTTCCTCCGAAGAAATAATTAGTTCTACTACTTTCAAACCAACCGGTATTTCCAATCCATATATTATTCATCACTTTATTATGCGTTTTAATACGTTACACCGTTTAGAACAATGGTTTCATTATACCCAGGCTCCACCTTCTGAATAGGAGAATGATCGTTGTTATCATAAGGAGTTGGAATAATTTTATAATTGCTACAAGGACTTTCTAAAGGTGAACACCTTCAGATTCATCAAATCAACTATTCGTTATGTTTTGGGACAATTTTTTTTTATATTCATCCTTAATTTTATCCATGCGACTCCTTAAACTATCCATAGTACTTCAAAGATATTAGAATGTATCATCCTGATTATGGATTTTCTCATCCATCTTTTGGTTTCTCTCTTTCATCCATTGATATTCTCAATCTAATTTAGCTCTGCTAGACTACGCGAGTTATGATTAGAAACATAACTATCCTCTCATATTTATGATTGTTCACCTACATCCTCACTATAAGTGGGTTGGTATACATGGTAGTAACCATAAGGATCAGTAGGATATTGATTATAACTAAAGGATTGATCGTGATAATACCTTAACTTGGTATAGTTGGAAGTTGTCGTAGGATTGCGATTGAAAACCATATTGATTAGTGTTGTAATTTGTTTGACCTTGTTCCCCATACATGATACCTCCACAAGAAGTCATGATTACTCACAAGTAAAACGGAAAATCTAGTAGCACGTAAAAAATGAAACTCTAATAACAAAAACAAACTCGATAATACTTACAACCCGTTTTCAGAATTTGATGTCGAATACCTTCAACAAGTTATTAACACCAAGAAACTATGAAAACACTAAACGAAAATGTGAAAATATCCTACTCTATTAAAACAAGCTAAAAAGTAAATAAAAATCAATTAGCGAATGCTTCCCGACATCGGCGCAAAAAATTGATGTGTGTCATAAGTGCAACAATATACTTAGATATTTTCCACTAATATATCAGTACTAGGGATCGTTCTCACAAATATAATTGATATGCTATTTAAAATAAAAAAAACGGAAGGGGAATGGATTATTGACTAAAAATACTAAGAAGAAAAGATGATTGGGGACTCATTCGCCTTTACCAAACATGAACCCAATTAGTATACTTATCCATCATTCGTCGGAACTATTTATCACCAACTTTATTTATCCCAAAAATTCCTTGTATCGCTAGATAAAAAGTACGCTTAGTTACTGGATTTTATCTTTCTGAGCCACCAGGAAGTACGCTCTCAAGGTGGAACTCAATCGCACATTTTAGCGGTTATGAAAATGCGGCGGTCTAACAACCACACCCAACAATTCGTTTGGCAATCTGAGAGGACTTACTCCAATACACTTTCTAGAGAATCAACTAGACAGTCATACTCAATCTAGAATAAAGTATATCAAAGAGTTTAATATCTCTAAATCTTAATTCAATCCGCAAGCAGCAAATAGAAATCTGCGAGCCTGATTGAATATAAGAGGAGTTACTTGAACGGTACCAAAGACCAATGTTCAAGTGTCAATCAATGTAAATCAACAACCAAAGGTTGGATATTCTAATTGATTGATCTTAACGCACAACCTGTGATATTTCAATTATATAACAAAATATAATGCGGAAAAGAAATAACACAGACACCAGAATTTTGTTAACGAGGAAACCGCAAATGCAGAAAAACCCCAAGACCTAGTCCAGACTGAACACCACACTTTATTAGGCCGCTACAGACACTATCCTACTACCAATTAACTTCGGACTGGACTGTAGTTTAACCGTAATCAATTTCACACTGATTCAAGGTACAGTTGGGCTCCTTACGTCTCTAATCCCAGCAGGATATTACGCACTTGATTCCCTTAGCTGATCTCACCCACAACTAAGAGTTGCTACGACCCAAAGTCGAAGACTTGATAGACAAATACGTCTCACATAGAAAAGTCTATAGTATTGAATAAATTTATCTCCCACAGAAATACCCAAGAGTTTTTGTTCCGTCTTTTGATAAATCAAGGTGAACAGGAACCAATTGATAAACCGGACTTATATTCCCGAAGAACAACCTAGTATTATCAATCACCTCACAATAAACTTAATCGACTAGCGAAACAAGTTATTGTGGAATTACAGACGATGAGACGAAGTTTGTTTGTGATTACTTTTCTATCTTGCCTATCGAAGATATAAAATCTCGAGTCAATTATTCCAATTGCACTCACCACGATCGAAACAACAAGATCAGATCACGCAACTATAAAGATAATAGTTGGGTCTGGCTTCACAATCCCAATGAAGTCTTCAAGTCGTTAACCTACAGGGTCTCGAGAAGAAACCTAAGGTTAAAGGAGAATCGACTCTAGTTATGCCACTAGTAACACACAGGAGGTGTGGGTATTAGGTTTCCCAGTTGCTAAAGTTCTCCTTTATATAGTTTTCAAATCAGGGTTTGCAATCCAAGTTATCTTGGTAACAAAGCATTCAATATTCATTGTGCGATGAAAAACCTGATTCAACCAAGCTAATATCTTTCAACCGTTAAATCGAACTTAGCTTGTTACACACAAATGAAATGTACCCTCATATAGGTTTATGTAACCGTACCTAAACGTGTATACCAGGTTGGTTCACAAATAGTTAACCGAGGTTAGCCATATGATTACTCTCATATCAACCTTATTCATCTTAACCATAACTAGTTCAAATGACTCAAATGAAACTAGTTAATTAAAGAGTTGTTCAATTTTTTAGAAAACACAATTGAAACCAAATCGGTTTGATTCAACTTGAATCAATCATGGACATTATAGCCACGATTTGCAAAGATTGCATTCCTTATGATTTAAATGTTTACGTCCATGAACTGACCGATTTGACAAAGTAACCAACTTAAGTATGCATACGGGTATGCGTACTTAGGCAACCAGTTTTTGAGTTTGTAAAGTTTCCAAACTCAACAAAACTTTTCGGTTCGAAAACTTCCGCCAGTATGCGCACGGGTACGCATACTTAAGGTGACTAGTTAAGAGTTTGTCAAAAACCAAACTCAGTAGAAATTCTCGGTTCAAGAACTTCCGCCAGTATGCGTACGGGTACGCATACTTAACCTATCTCCTTCACCAATTTCGTATACACACATATGCATAATCTTGGCTTCCGGTTTATGGATTTATACACTAATGTGCGAACACACTATATACGCTTATATCCAAAGATGGTTACATCATCAACTCTTTATTTCAATCATTGAAACATTCTTCTATAATGACAAAAGCCATTTTCACACACTATTAGCATCAAAGCAATTTTCAAGATATTGAAATAATCATTATCGAAACATTCCAAGCCTACATCAAATGGATTGTATCACACAAACCATGTAAGATTTTACTCGGAAATTTTCTCATGATATAAGATGAACTTGGTCGAAGCGAAAGCTTACCAACACATATTTCGAGAAATATGTAAGCGAGATATACTCAGCTCGAAATCTCAAATGTGTATAGAGAAAACTATATTGTAACACGACTTATGTCTCAATATAGAAGATAGTAGAAATTAACTTTCCAAGTGATAGATAAGTTCAAGCCTCCACATACCTTTTGTCGAAGAAGTTCCACAAGCTCCCCTTAGTAGTTCTTCGTCTTCAAGAGATGAACGTCGAGAGATATAAGCTCAACTACACTATCTATATCCTAGTCCGAGACATCTATAAATAGGTTAGAAATCAAGACTTATAGGTTTGATCACCAACATTGACAAACATGCTTGAGATAGCAACGCATGCGAGTTCGACCGAGCAATGCTCTAACAGTTTGTGAATTAGGTCAATCCCAATTGTTAAACTCAATACTCTCAGTTAACTTACTGATGTTGTCTTCATACGCGATTTGTCCATAGAATCCCTCTACAAGGTCTCCCATTCTTTTCTTGTGTAGAGAGTTATTGAATTCTTACAATTATCTCACAACTTCTACTAGCATCATACTAATCAATAGATTAGTTTGGCATGAATCATAAACAATCTAGCAATGATTCATAAGTATTAGATATGATAAAGACAAACAAAAATAATTGAAACTCCATATAAACTTGTATAACTAATAAAGCTTCATACTTAGAAGAGTGAATTCATCATTAATCAAACTAATGAATTTTATATGGGTTACTCTTTTTACCCCACTGAGTTTCATGCAGTTTGGTGGGGAGCATTTAACTTTGGTTTTTTATACGGGTTTTTGAAAAATAATGGGTGTTTTGTTTGCATTAACAAGGGAGCACTGGCTTGTGAAATCGTACAAGTGCAATAGTAAATGTCGTCGCGAGGGGGCCATTCTACGCGAGGAACTAATTAGCAATATTATTTTATTAGACCATAAAAATGTGATTCTAGACTGACCGACTAAAATTTCGAGCAAAATTCTGCCAAAAAATTCAATGGCGGTTGAGGCAATATGATAAAGTGCATCCCGATTTAATTTCATGGTTAATTCAAAATTCCCCTTGATTCTATCGAGATCACGTCCAAATCCACCATCGCACCCGTTAAGCCTCATTTTGAATCGACAGTGAGATGACTCCACCGTGCTTGTTGCTTGGTTGTTATAATGTTTTCAGACACGAATGAACTTTTATTTTATTCAAATACTCTATAACCTCAGGGTAGCTATCCATACACGCCAATAACATGCATCCTTTTCTTCGTACATTTACGTGAGGGACCATGTCGAATAATCCCACTCCAAGCCATTTCACCTTGGCTATACTTTGTCATATTTCCCAAATTTATTTTTCTCTTCTAGTTATTCCCATAACGGAAGTTATTAATCCTCATCTCGGTTTTTTGGATGGCCAAATCACGTGCTTGCAATTAGTTTGAACATTATTTCATATATGGAACGTGTAAAGGAGATGATTTGCGCCAAGAAAAACACGTTTTATCGCTCCTTATCCGTAATCAGCATCTTAGGAGTATTATCTTGTTAGTACAATAACTTTACCTTTTGTAATGCCCACACATGACGTTCCTTCGTCTCGTCTTTCCCAACACTAAATGGCGTCTTCGCAGATGTTTGCTCGAGAAAAGTTTAACATCGTCATCTAATACTTGTTCGTTTTATATGTGCAATCCATAAAGAGAATTTTATGGAAGCATCTTGTCAACGTAAAAAATCCCGGATGAGCGATAAAAAGATGTTCCACTTCCTTATCCTTATTTTAGCCATATGCTACCTTGAAGTTCGTATTCTCAAAAAAAAATATAGTAATTGCTGCATAAGTTATCTATATTGACATGCCTAATTTCCCAAATTTTCTCTTGCATTATAGATGGTAGCCAAGTTAGATAAGTTATTTTTTTAATACCTTCACACTGTTAAGGATATCAATATATCTTGCGGGTTTTTGACTCAACATTTACTAGCTCTTTTTCAGTGGAGTTGAGCCTTGCCAGATAAGGACGGTTGATCAAACTCTCTGGGATTGGGTGGTTCTGATAAGCCGAGACAACTTCACTCATAAACCACACTTTTTTGTCCTTGTTGAATCTAAATTGAAGCTTAAAAGGGAATTCTCTCTTCTTCGTATAATGAAGTCCCTTCTTCCTCGGGGTTTTTGCTTTATAATTTTTTTTGATGAATTTTGTACTTCCCACTACACTCGTAAACCATTTGAAAGTTGGTCCGTCTAACTTGATTATTCTAGACTATGGTACACATCTTTTCAACCTTATTCTCGAGCCCACTCCTTTGTGTCGTCTATATCTTCCCATTCAAAGTTTTTGACATAGTGATCACTTATGTCCTCACTCAAAACTTGAACGACTTTTAGTTAATCTTCCATTATATGTAGGGTAAAACCTAGAACTACAAAAATAAAAATATAACACAATATTAGTCGGAAAAAAACTCCAAAAAAGCTACATACGGCTAGGTTGACCAATCAAAAACCTAACTGTAGGTACCACTTACGGCTATCTTTCCCAGCCACAAGAAGTTCTAAATACAGAGTATGACTAGGTGAATTAGTTTAGGGCTATGTAACCAAGTCGTAATTTACTCTTAGGCTAGGTAATCCAGCCGTAGCAGACAATATTAAGAAACATTTAATTTCGAATGCACTTGCGGCTGCCTTTATGTGGTAGCGATTGACCTGGTCGTAGAAGATGTTTACGGATGAGATTTTTTCATATCCAAACTGTAACTCTCCCATTACGACTGGGTGTTCTTCTTTTTCCAGACGTATGTTTTTGCTTACCGCTAGGAGTTACGTTTAGGAATACTTGATTCCCGGGCGCATATAGGCTTACGACTTGAATTTTGGGTTTTTCATAATGCAAAAAATCAATCCTTTTACGTATTATGTGCGATTAGAAGCAAAAAATTTGTAATTGAGTTAAGTTAGAGGTATACCTCACTATGTTGAGCATTTATTTCTTTTTTTCTTCTTGGCTTGGTCCTTCAAATCATAATAAGGTTCATAAGACGGTTGGGATCATTGTTGAGGAGTATGAATATGTTGTCAGATTTTGAAGATAAGGAAACACCTACCTCATAAGTCTCGTTAGAATCACTCATTTTGAGAAATTTTCTCAATTTTTTTTCCTAATATTACTTTTCCCTCTAAAATCAAAACCATTTTTTATTTTTATTTTCAAGCACTAACTATAAACAAAATCATTTAGCTAATTCAATCACTAAACTTAATTAGTTTAGTTAATTAACTTCAATAAAACGAATTAAATTGGGGGTATATTAGTCATTATCAAAATTAGTAGGATAAGAGACTTTGAAGATTACTATTTCATGACCCTTTTTGTGTCATTATTTATCCCTCAATTGTCCCCCACTGCACCCCCAATAATAAGTTTTATAATAAACTTGTCACCTGGCGTAAGAAGTTTGGTTTTCCGTCCAAAACCAAAACTAAGTTAGCTTTAGCTCAAACTTACCCATCCAAAAACTCGTGATACTTCATTTTTATCGCTCTTGCCGAAGTTGCGATCTCTAAATCTTCTTGTTTGGTTTCACAAGAACTCGATTTCAAGTTTTAATATTTGGCTTTTAGTATCTTTTCTCTTATCTCTCTCTCTCGCATTTCGGTTTTTGTTTTTTCACAATTTAGGTTTTAGGTTTAATTTGAAGTATTGAAAACGCATAATTCTACTATTATGAAATCATGTTGGGAATGATTGATGGAAGGAAATCATGAAAATGAGATATGGATGTGGTGGTGGATGTTGTAAAAAGAAAGAATCAAATATATCGGAGTCTATTGGTCTGGGTAATGCATATGAATTACAAGTACTCTCTTCGCTTAGAAGTTTTTTTATATAATTTATTATATCATATATTGTAAAGTTTTTTGAACTTCACTTTTTGTTGATGTTGCAACAAATTCGAGTGAAAAGGAGCCAAACGATGGTATCTCCATTTCACAAGGTAATTTACTCATTTACAAAACTGGACTGCAAGAACTTGTATCATTGTTATTATAAAATTATAAACATAAACTATGGGATAATGTTATTAATTATAAGACTGTTATGGTTTTCGTGCTTAAATAGGTTTTTGGTCATATCAAGGTTCTTCGTAATCTGATTAAGATACTGAATAATCCTTATTTCAGTTACGTTTTTTTCTCAATTCTCGCCAGTACCATGATCTGTAGGTAAGTGATCAGAAAGTAATTAAGCAGTCAATCTACTACTGATAAACATGTAAATGTATTTAACACTTTATGAATTCAGTTTCGCAATCATAAAAATTTGTTATTTGTAAACCAGGATGGTACTGGAGAAAGTAACATTTCCCTAAGAAAGAGAGGGCTTTGTCTAGTCCCCTTCCCGTTCACTTGTCATATCTTTAAAGAAGTCAAATAGCGGTTGTGCACTCAAATTTTCTGAACTTGTCAATGATTTCACGACAATGGGTTATGTTAGAGTAATGCTCGGTTGAACCCACAAGTTTTGCTATCTCAAGCTTATTGTCAATGTTAGTTGATCAAAACTATATCTTGATTTCTAGTCTATTAAGTCAAGTCTCGGATTAGGTTAGAATTTGGTACTTGAGTATCAGACATAACCCTAGAAGACTGAAGATCGACGAAGACATCTGGAGAACTTCATCAATCAGGTATCTAAAGACTGAACCATTATATTTTACTCACTATCTTACCATTCTATCTTTATGAGACTATGTCGTATGACTTATTATATGTTATTACAAGGAAAAAATTTCGAGTCAAGCTTGCCTCGTTAATCATCTCGACATATAATTCAAGCATTGGATGTTCAAAGGTCCTTAACAATATTAGTTCGAAACAATTTGTTTTTCAAGAATTAATTTGTGAATCAATTTGAAAAAATTTCCCAAGCCATGATTTTATCATTTGGGAATGTTTCAAGCATCAAAAGAAAGAAATTCAAAACTTCAGTATTTACGACTCAGGGTAGGTTGGCCAACCACTCCACAAACCATGAATATCTGAGTTTCAGAAATACAAGGAAGGTCGGTGAACTAGTTCGTAAAACGTAAGTTCAGAACGGGACAGTTCATGAACATGGTGATCTGGATTTTTATGTTGGTAGTAAAAGGCCAACAGTTGGCGAACCCAATTCATGAAATGTCGTCATTTGAATTTTTAAGCCGACTAGGATTTGCGAACCCAGTTCACGAACCGTAGAACCCTAACTCGTGAATTTGCCTTACGATTCACAGCCGTTTCACCAGTGGAGAATCCAGATCAAAAGTTTAATGGGGGCACTATCTATTTTTGTATGACATAAATAAATTTTAATTGGTTAATTTTAGGATTTTCGTTAGTAATCTAAATAGGTTAATATCCTCAGTAGTTGGCAATGGCATATTAGCAAGTTTTGCAGATGACCAGAAGCATTTCATTTGCTACACGAAACATTTTACAATAGTTTATCTTATAAGAAAACGTCATAATTTCATTAACGACCCAAACAGTAAATCAAAATCCTCTAAATTTTTTTTTTTTTTTTCATTTTTGAAAAATATATCCTCCAATTAATTGGTGATATAAGCAGTAGCCCATATAAGCATTGCAAACAAAGTTATCATCATTCATCACTCATCATGCCGAAATTCATACAAAAATATAAGGTAAAATCAAATGATCCATATGGAATATAATTGATAAAACCATAAACCATATAAATGGTATTAATAAATCTATAATAAAAAAGAATTAAAGAAACTCAATTTTGAATTGAAGAAACTTATCTTTGTTTTCAGCATAACAAGGCTCTATTGCAGAACAAATCCTTACTTTTAGGGTAGTTTTGATTTGAGTTCGTGTTGACAGGGTATTAAGGAGAGGGGTGGTTTCAAATTTTATCTTATTATGCTGGTAAACAATGTAATATTGTGGGGACTTAGGGTCGAACATATTGATTACTTTTTTTTCTCTCATAAATTCTATGGGGGCATGCGACCCTAGGTGCACCCCTGTGGATTCACCCATGCGTTTCACCAACTGTTCCAGTAGAATTTAGCAGATGCTCAAAGACTTATTTTTTAAATATGTTTACCATTGGTATGACTCTCTGAAACATCCATAAGACATTACTGATCACTCAAACACTTGTGTATGTGTATCATGATTAAATTATGAAGAGTTTAAATGAACACCTTGCCAGAAATATCACTATACATGGTTCCATAACCGGACCACTGTGTATATTCTTCTATGTGATTTCAAGACAAACTTCTCACATGCTTACTTGAAATCTTGATCATAGTTTCATCTAAACAGAGAAATTTTTTGCTTGAATCTCAAGTTATATTAGCTTGAATTCTAAGAAACCCTCAGTCTTGAAAAAACTATAGTTAGAGATGCTCTTTCAACATGGAAATTCAGTCTCTGACACTTATTTGTCCTTGTTGATATCTAGAGTCGTCCTCCATTTGCCTTTTAGGTCTACGACTAAAATACTTCGCTTGGGGATTCGTGAAGCCAGTTCCGAATATCTTTACCTTGATAGTTCGTGTATCATGATCTTGCTTTTTTGTTATCGAGGTTTTTAATAGTAATCGCAAAGTTCTTTTCGCCCTAGACTTTGTGATTCCTCAAGATAGATATCTGAAAACTATTCTTAATTGATAAGTTGAAGATTGTTCTTGAGAGGTAGTAAAGAATTTAGGCTTCTCGTCTAAGTGAGAGTAAGTGTTATGGATTTGTGAGGGTTGCTAGATTTGTCCATTGCAAACATATTTCCAAGTATTCTTCTTTGATCTAAAGGGAAATAAAATAGGTTTATCTGTTAGAGGCATATTGGTATGAAAAGCCTTCACTTAGGTTGAAGCAACTCTTAGGTTATAGATGACGGAAGCTAAGGGAATCAATTGCGTAGAGCCTTGCGAGGTTCAAGAGACGTAAGGAGCGCGCCTGTAACTGAGTCCCTTGGAGGGTGAATTCAATCTCAACTAAATTCCTGCCCGAAGTCTTACAGTAGGCTAGTGTTTGTAGTGGATTAATATAGTTTGGTGTTCAAATCTTGTCGGGGTTTTTCTGCTATCGCGGTTCCCTCGTTAACAAAACTTCTGGTGTCTGATGAGTGCCAAATATTGTATATATTTATCCCTTTTTGTTGGCATTTAACTCATCTTTTGATCATTAATTCTACATTTTATCCCATATTCTGTATTTTCATTGTTTTCAAGAATAAATATTTTTCTTACTTAATTTTGCATTTTTAGGTAATAAATAAAGTCTGGATGACTTGCGGAGCGGAAAAGAGCAGAAAAGTAGTGAAAAGCCGGGAGAAATCACGCAAGGAAGCCGCGAAGAATGGTGCGCACGACCTCATTTTCTACACACAAAAACGCCTCCGTTCTCAGCCATCAGATCAGTTCTCAGAAGCATCCGATGGTCGCTCCTTCATAGAGCATCAAAATCTGAAGTCTCTGCCAAGCACCACAGCGCTGAAATTCCAAGCCTTCAGATTAGATGGTAGTTGAATCCAACGGTCGCTCTCTTGCTGTTCATCAAAGTTTGATATCTCCGCCTTACACTTCAGCACCTAACCCCATCTGGATCCGTCTATTTAGTTGTACCAAAAAAATCCTACGGTCGTTTCCATCCCCTTCCTTAAAGCCGTTCGATTCCATCTGAACTTAATGATCCGATGGCCCAGCTCGTGAAACATCATCTCTTGATGAACCCGACTCACACCAGAACATCCCATACCCTAAAAAACCCATCGAGAACTACCCATTCCATTTCTCTCCTTCTCTTTCTTTTCCTTCTCCTTCACCCGACAGTTGCAGAGCTCTGCAACTCGAGCTCCTGCCTCTCTTCCTTGTCGCAACAGCCACCACACCACACCGTACATCACCACCCCATCCCAAGTTTCTCCCTTGTCTCGTTTTTAGCATCAAACTAGGTGCTACAAGCTAGAACAGTGAGAAGCTAGGGTTACACAATCGAAAGAGGGGACAAAACTTGAAGAGACAGGAGCAGAAGAAGAAGATAAAGCGTGGGTTAGACGCAAATCAACAGAAATCAGTGAGTAATTTTGGGAATTTGAGAAAACCCTAATTTCAATTTAGGGTTTCGAAAATTTAGGGTTTGTTGTAAACTATAAATATGGATGTTGTTGCTACTGTTAGGGGTGTTCTTGGGCTAGCCAAGATTCCCCCAAATTTGGGTTAGTGTATGTTTAATTTTAATGTTCAATTTCAGTTACAAGTCAATCCCTGTTCATGTTTATCTCACTGCTAGAATCACTGTTAATGTTTATATTTGTTGTTTAAATGTCTGTTAGTATACTGTTTAGGGTAATGAATCATGTTTAGTGCCTGTTTAGGCTTAGTTTTGTGTTTAATCATTGTTTTGTATCTGTTAATCCTCATTGTTCTGTCACTGTTAGTGTCATGTTTGTGTAATGTTAATGTTTAGTTCACTGCTGTTAGTTTAATGGAAGGCTAGGCTAGAAACCTTTGAAGCACTGAATTGAGTGAGTAATGGAAGAAATCAGTGCTCATAGCAAGCTGATTATCTTGCCATTCCATTTTTGTATGCTTAGGTTGCACTGATTTGATTGAGCATTGGGAGAAACTAGTGCTCACTAGTGACAATGAGCAAGCTAGTTCTCTTCCCACTCTAGAAGAATGCCTTAGCTTTGCTCTGTTAGCTTCTCCACATCCCTGCCCTTGGCCTTAGGCCTTGGTTTGTTTTGTCATCTTTCTTTGCTGTCTAGTATTTGCTTTGTTTAGTTCTTGCATTGTTCTCTGCTTGTTTTCTTTATTGTCTTCACTGTTTTGTTCACTGCCATCTTTTCTTTCTCACTTGCCTTGCACTGCTGCATTGCTTTTCTTCCTTGCTTGTGCTGCTGTCTTCTTGGCCTTGTGCTGCTGTGCACTGCTTGTGCAGCTGCTGCTGCAACCCATCTGCCCTGCAACTCTCCTGTTGCCTTTTCCTTCCACTGCTGCTGCTGCATTGAGCCCAAAAGCCTCAGAAGCCCATAAGTCCAAAGCCTGGGTTTTTAACCATTGGCCCTTTACAAACCAAAGCCCAGGTCTAATCAAAAGACCACAGTCCACTGTTAGCTCAATCCCACTGAGCCCAAGCCTAAGTTTAAGGCCAAAGCCCATTTACACTTCAAAGACTAACTGAGCCCAAGCTCAGTTCATTTTATTGTTATCAAACCCATTAGTACTCAAAGCCCAATTTAAGCCAAAAGGCTTCATAGCCCAATAGCAACTAGAACCCAAAATAGTTAGAACACTACAAAACACACCCGATCTCTGTGGATCGACCCGTACTTGCACGAGCTATAACTGACGACCGTGCACTTGCGGTATTACTGTAGGCCCCCGTTTTTATTGCGCTTAATTTTATACATATCTCCGGGCCCACCAAGTTTTTGGCCGGGGATAATTTTTAGGACCTTTTAGAAGCCTACCAAGTTTTTGGCGCCGTTGCCGGGGATTGGTGCTGTGTTTTTCTTGTAGTTTTATTAGCTATTTTTGCATTTCACTGCATAGCATTTGCATCTGCATCTGCTTCACTTCATTTGCTGTTGGACCTGCTGTTCTGAACCTGTTTTTCCTCCGCTGGGACGCCACCAAGGAAAAGAACCAAAGCCCAACTGGGTTTTTGCAACAATATCAGAGCAGCTGGGCTGTGCTTAAAAGGTAACCCATTTAAGAGAACCCGAATTGTGGGCTTCCAATTTTTAATTGTGGGCTTGTAATATTAAAGCCAATTTTTGGGCTTCTCTTATTTTCTGTTGGGTTTGTAATTAATTTTTGTGGGCTTGTTTGTTTAATTTGTGGGCTTGTTTAAATTCTTTCATTGGACTTGTATTTTGGACTCTGGGTTTAAACCCAGCTGAGCTTGTAACCGATTGTGGGCTTGTTTCCACTCAAGAGTGGACCTTGAAACCAAAGTTTTAAAACAAACGTCGGGCCTTAACCAACTGGGCCAAATTAAACTTTCAAAATTAAAACTTAGTGTTTCGTGGGCCGCAGCCTTCCTCCCATTCCATTAGAGGACCAACAGTGGGCTTGCTCCCAATTTCAAAAACCAAAAATTTCTCCCATAAAAACCAAAGTTTTCCAAATGTTTCCCTAAAAAACCAAAATTTTTCTTTTTCCCATCAAAGCCAAATGTCTCCCGACAAAACCAAATTTTTCCCAAAAAGTCCAAGCCCATTAAAAACCAAATTTTCTTGTAGATAATGTGTTAGTTAAATTTCCTTTTGTATATATTTTGTGCTCATCCATTGTGACTCCGAATATGTTGGAGTTTTGCCTTGGATAACGGAGTTTTAATTCTGCTTTCGCCGAAATCGGGTATTCTCTCTCCTTTTACTCTACTCAGCATGTCCCTTTCCATATGTTGCATTTTAATTCTTTCCATATTTTGAAACATTGAGGACAATGTTTAGTTTAGGTTTGGGGGTATAGAGTAGATACCATGATAATATGCTATAATTGAAAACGAACTCCTTCTTCTTTTGAAAAAATCGAAAAAAATTCAAAAAAATTAAAAAATGAAAAATCATAAAAATGGAGCTCATTTACCTTGAAATGTTGACTCTTGTGCAAATATGTAATTATTAGGAGTCTTAGTCTAGATATTTAGGCACCCTGATTCTAGCACAATTCACATTGTGATAAGAAATTTGCACGCGCACGATCTACCAATACATGTATGGCCTCGATCTTCAAGGTGTTTGATAGGAAGTTACGATTGCCAATCACTTTAGAATACTGAACGAAACTTGACTAGCTTGTTCTTTGGTTGGTTGGGATAGAAGGTGGAGGTTACATTAAGAAAGACAACCATCGAATTTAACTGGGTGCATCAAAAAGGGCTACCTCTTGCAAAGTGTCATGTAATCTTTTGTTTCCTTTTGTACATGTATCAAAAGTGTTTCCAAAAAAATCAAGTATTTATCAATTCCATCATCTCTTGTTCCAAAAATAAAAAGAGAATAGTCAATGTAAATAAGAGTCATGTAAAGAGTCATTTTGTTGTTTCATTGTAATAAGCAAGGAGGGTGTATGCCATTGATGTACAACGCGAGTAATTGTGAAATACCTCCAACTCATTCACAATTCTCGTAAAGTCCGGACAGCTAGCTAGATTTCGACCTCAGTTCTTAGCCTGAGAAACTATCTCTTGGTGATTAGTAGTCATAACTTACACATGTGTAGATACACTTTACACTCTTATCACATGTCTTTTTTTTGTTATCAGTGCTAGGATTGTGCCTTCGATAGCTAGATTGACATCTCCATTTTGTTGTGAGCTTAAACTGTTTTGCACATGTCACATTTGATGGAATCTGAGCTTATATTTTGACCTAGAACTTTGTAGGTACGTTCTAAGCAAACCTTCACGAGACTTCAACTCGTCCACTAGGGACACTTAGTGGTTTAAAAGGCTTAGTGCATACGCTAAATGCATTTGAGAGACCAGCGACAGTGGTATAGTTAGGATTTCCTTAGTTTTGTTTTACTTGAGGACAAGTAAAATTCAGGTTTGGGGGTATTTGATGAGTGCCAAATATTGTATATATTTATCCCTTTTTGTTGGCATTTAACTCATCTTTTATGCATTAATTCTACATTTTATCCCATATTCTGTATTTTCATTGTTTTCAAGAATAAATATTTTTATTAATTAATTTTGCATTTTTAGGTAATAAATAAAGTCTGGATGACTTGCGGAGCAAAAAGAGCAGAAAAGTAGTGAAAAGCCGGGAGAAATCACGCAAGGAAGCCGCGAAGAATGGTGCGCACAACCTCATTTTCTACACACAAAAACGCCTCCGTTCTCAGCCATCAGATCAGTTCTCAGAAGCATCCGATGGTCGCTCCTTCATAGAGCATCAAAATCTGAAGTCTCTGCCAAGCACCACAGCGCTGAAATTCCAAGCCTTCAGATTAGATGGTAGTTGAATCCAACGGTTGCTACCTTGCTGTTCATCAAAGTTTGATATCTCCGCCTTACACTACAGCACCTAACCCCATCTGGATCCGTCTATTTAGTTGTACCAAAAAAATCCTACGGTCGCTTCCATCCCCTTCCTTAAAGCCGTTCGATTCCATCTGAACTTAATGATCCGATGGCCCAGCTCGTGAAACATCATCTCTTGATGAACCCGACTCACACCAGAACATCCCATACCCTAAAAAACCCATCGAGAACTACCCATTCCATTTCTCTCATTCTCTTTCTTTTCCTTCTCCTTCACCCGACAGTTGCAGAGCTCTGCAACTCGAGCTCCTGCCTCTCTTCCTTGTCGCAACAGCCACCACACCACACCGTACATCACCACCCCATCCCAAGTTTCTCCCTTGTCTCGTTTTTAGCATCAAACTAGGTGCTACAAGCTAGAACAGTGAGAAGCTAGGGTTACACAATCGAAAGAGGGGACAAAACTTGAAGAGACAGGAGCAGAAGAAGAAGAAGATAAAGCGTGGGTTAGACGCAAATCAACAGAAATCAGTGAGTAATTTTGGGAATTTGAGAAAACCCTAATTTCAATTTAGGGTTTCGAAAATTTAGGGTTTGTTGTAAACTATAAATATGGATGTTGTTGCTACTGTTAGGGGTGTTCTTGGACTAGCCAAGTTACCAATTAGGTTTAATTTCAATTTTTAGTTTAATTCCAATCTTTATTTTAACTGTTCAATTTTAGGGTTTTTATAATTTAATGTTCTTATTTTTAATT